>NW_022589711.1:13683841-13736731 GCF_004348235.1 Phoca vitulina
AATAAATAAATAAAATCTTAAAAAAAAAAAAAAAAAAGAAAAGATCAATAAAATTGATAACTCTTAAGCCAAAATCTTCAAGGAGACAAAAGGAAGTAAATAAAATCAGAAATGAAAGAGAAGTAACAACTGACACAACAAAATAAAGAATTATAACAGACAACTATGAAAAATTATAAGCCAACAAATTCTACAACCTAGAAGAAATGAATAAATTCTAAGAAATATATAATCTTTTAAAAATGAGTAAGAAATAGAAAATATGAACAGGCCAATTACTAGTTACAAAATTGAATTGGTAATTAAAAATTCCCACCAAACAAAAGTCCAGGACCAGATTCAAAGGTGAATACTACCAAAAGTTTAAAGAGTAAATACCCAAATAATTCCAAAACACAGAAGAGGAAGGAAAACTTCCAAATTCATTCCATGAGACCAGCATTACCCTAATACCAAAACCAGACAAAGACACCACTAAAGAAAATTACAGGGCAATATCCCTGATGAACACAGATGCAAAAATCCTCAACAAAACATTAGCAAACCAAATTCAACAATATATTAAAATGATCATTTGACCACAACCAAGTGTAATTTATTCCAGGAATGCAAAGGTGATTCAATAGCTGCAAATTAATTAACATGATACACCACATTAACAAAATTAAGGATGAAAATTATATAATAATCTCAATATATGTTGAAAAAGACATTTGACAATATTAAACATCCCTTTATGATGAAACTTTTTGATAAAGTGGGTTTAGAGGAAACCTATTTCAACATAATAAAGGACATATATGACAAACCTACAGTTATCATCACACTCAATGGTGAAAATCTGAAAAGTTTTTCTTTAATGTCTGGAACAAGACAAGGATGCCCACTGTCATCACATTTATTCAACATAGTACTGGTAGTCCTAACAGGAGCAAACAGACAAGAAAAAGAAATAAGAGGCATCCAAATTGGTAAGAAAGAAGTAAAACTGTCATTTGCAGATGACATGGTACTATATATAGAAAAACCTAAAGACTCCACCAGAACAATATTAGAACTAATTTAAATTCTAATAAATATTAGAACTAATAAATTCGGTAAAGTTGTATGATACAAAATACACAACAATTTGTTGTATTTCTACACACTAATGATGAGGTAAGTAGCAGAAAGAGAAATTAAGAAAACAATCCCATTGACAATTGCATCAACAAGGATAAAACACATAGGAATTAATTTAACCAAGAAAGTGAAAGACTTGTACTCTGAAAACTATAAGGTGTACTCTGAAAATTATATGTTGATCAAATAAATTGAAGGCTACCCAAACAAATATAAAGATATTTCATACTCATAGATTAGAAGAACTAATGTTGTTAAAATGTCCATACTACCCAAAGCAATCTAAAGATTCTGTGCAATCCCTATCAAAATACCAAAAATATTTTTTACAGAACCAAAAAAAAAAAAAAATCATAAAATTTGCATGGAACCACAAAGGATTCTGAATAGCCATGGGAATGCTGAAAAAGAACAAAGCTGGAGGTGTCACAATCCCAGATTTTAAGCTTTACCAAAAGCTATAGTAATCAAAAGAGTATGGCACTGGCACAAAAATAAACAGATCAATGGAAAAAGAAGCCCAGAAATAAACCCACACTTACGTGGTCAATTAACCTATAACAAAGGAGGCAAGACTATACAATGGGGAAAAGAAAGTCTCTTTAATTAATGGTGTTGGAAAAACTGGACATCTACAGGCAAATGATGAAACCGGACCACTTTCTTAAACCATACACAAAAATAAACTTAAAATAGATTAAAGACATAAATGTGAGACACGAAATCATACAACTCCTATAAGTAGAGATAGAGAGTAATCTCTTAGACATTGGCCTTAGCAACATATTTATGGATATGTCTCCTGAGGCAAGTCCCAAATAAAATAATGGGACTACATCAAATTAAAAAGCTTTTGCACAATGAAGAAAACCAACCAAACAAACAAAAAGGCAAACTAGCGAATGGGAGAAGATATTTGCAAATGTTATATCCAAAAAGAGGTTAATACGCAAAGTATATAAAGAACTCATACAACTTAACACCAAAAAGGCAATATGATTAAAAAATTGGCAGAGGACCTTCATTTTACCAGAGAAGACATATAGATGGCCAAAAGACGCATGAAAAAATGCTTTACACCATTACTTAGAGAAATACAAATCAAAACCACAATGAGGTATCATCTTATACCAGGCAGATTAGCTAGTATCAAAGACATAAGAAATAGCAACTGTTGGTGAGGATGTAGACAAATGTAAACTGGGGCAGCCACTATGGAAGTACCTCAAAAAATTAAAAATAGAAATACCATATGATCCAGTAATTCCACTGCTAGTATTTACCCAAAGAAAACAAAAACACTAATTAAAAAATATATATGCACCCCTATCTTTAATGCAGCATTATTTACAGATATAGAAGCAACCAATGTATCCATCTCCAGATAAAGAGTTAGAGAAGATGTGGTGTGTGTGTGAGCATGTGTGTGTGTACATACACATATATACACATATACATATATACATATAATCAAATATTTCTCAGCCATAAAAAAGAAAAAAAATAAATCTTGCCAATCTTGACATGTATGGACTTAGAGGATATTATTCTAAGTGAAATAAGTCAGACAGAGATAGAAAAATACCATATGATTTCACTTATATGTGGAATCTAAAAAACAAATGAACAAACAAACAAACGGAAACAGGCTCACAAATACAGAGAAGGAACTGTGGTTGCCTGAGCAGAAGAGGGTTCAGGGATGGGCAAAATAAGTGAAGGAGATTTAGAGAGACAAACTTCCAAGTATAAAATAAATAACTAGGCTGATTATTTATGGATGAAAGTACAATATAAGGAATATAATCAATACTATTATAAATATATTGTTTGGAGACAGATGATGACTACACTTATCATAGCGAATGTTGCCTAATGTACGGAACTGTTGAATCGTTACATTGTACACCTGAAATTATTATAACATTGTATGTCAAATATGCTTCAATTAAAAATTAACATTTCAAGATATGAAAAGGCAATATGGAGAATTTCAGCAAAGTATTTCAGAAGGTATAAATTAATACCAAATGCAAATTCTGAAATAAAAACCACAATAACTGATAATTAACATCTCTATGGTCACAGATAAATTAAAAACAAATCAAAGATATATAGAAAAAAATACCCAGACAGAAGCACAAATTAAAAAAAAAAGTCATACAAAATACAGAAAAGTAACATATAGAAGAGGATAAAAAGACCTGACATATTCATAATTTGTGATTCTGGGGTGGAGAACATAGAGGTCAGGAACAGTAAATGCAAATAAAATGGATAGAAATATTAAATAAATTATTTTAAAAATTAAACCATGGATTCTAAAATTTCTATATACTCAATCAGCATAAATTATTCCAAAAGTACTAAAACTAAATAAATAAAAGGGTCAAATAAATCTTTAAAATATCCAGAAGGAAAATAACATTAAAGCAGAAAAAGATAATAAATTGACTTTCCTAATAGAAAAAAAAAAAAAATACAGAGGCAGAAAAAGTAGAAGACAATGGAATGATGTTTAAATTGATGAAAATAAAACAAACAAACAAACAAACAAACAAAAAACTCCCAAACCAGAATTTTATACAGAATAGAGTTAGGAGAAAAAATGTCAGAGTAAGGAATGCTGTTAAGTCTACTCTTTCATAAAGCAATAAAAAAATCTGACAAAAACTCTCAAACTTTCTCTGAGTTCTGCTTCTAAACAAAAGCTTGCAACAATCTGATAAGTCTTTATTCAACAAAACGATGGATGCTTAATAAAAAGATTGAATGTTGTGGTGTCTTAACCAATCCCCATTCCTTTCTGTGCTCTCCAGCTCAGTAGCAGCCTTAAAAATAACAGACTGCATTCTAGGTACCAGCACCTGAAGGGGCAGAATGGATCTTATTTGCAATTATTTGTTTGATATGTGATCTGACTCTCTGAAAGACAAAATATGTGTCTTGATCTCACCTATCTGGGAACCGGCCTAGTGCTAAAGCTGTTATCCCAGGAGGTTTTGTTGAAAATGCTTAGAAGCAACTGTCTAAATGAAGGTTGATGGTATATAACACATGTAACCCCTGTGCAAATATCAGGAGAACTTTGTAGTTACAGGGATTTAAAAATATTTCTGTCAATAATTAGCTAACCAATGAGCTAATAGAACAGAGACTTCAGTGGCCACGGATTGAGAAATGAAGACTTTATAAATTAGTTTTATAAATTTACTAAACAAACAATGATTATAAGAGGCAGAAAAATAACAAGCCTGGAGAAAAGAGAGAATTTGATTTCCAGGGTTGACACATTATAATATTCAAAATGTCCATTTCTTTAAAAAAATTATGAGGTATACAAAAAAAAAGACTATACTCCATGCAAAGGAAAAGTGCTTTTGGCAGCAATTATCTCTGAGGAAGTCCAGAGGTTGGGCTTACTAAAAAAAAGACTTATCTAAAAAACTGAAGGAGGGGCGCCTGGGTGGCTTAGTTGGTTAAGCGTCTGCCTTCAGCTCAGGTCATAATCCCAGGGTCCTGGGATTGAGCCCCATGTCAGGCTCTCTGTTCAGTGTAGAGTCTTCTCCTCTCCCTCTGTGCTCTCTCTCAATCTCTCTCTAAAATAAATAAATCTTAAAGAAAAGAATTGTCGTTTGACAGCTTTTCTTCCCCTTTTAATATGTCAAATAGATAATTCCACTGCCTTCTGGATTGTTTTTTTTTGAAAAAAATAGTTCTTAATCTAATTGAGGAACCAACATAATGACAATTCTATATCTGGCCAATTTACATTTCTAAAAATGAAGGATTGGTGAGCCTTGGTGGCTCAGATGGTTAAGCATCTGCCTTCAGGTCAGGTCATGATCTCCAGGTCCTGGGATCGGTCCCCATGTCTGCCTCCCAGCTCAGCGGGGAGTCTGCTTCTCCTTTTCCCTCTGCCTCACCCCTGTTTGTGCTCTGTCTCTGTCTCTCTCTCAAATGAATAAATAAAATATTAAAAAAAATAAAAATAAAAAAAAGGAAAAATTAAGGCATTTACAGATAAACAAATACTGAGAGGGTTCATTGCTAGCAGATCTTCTCACAAGAAATGGTAAAGGAAGTTCTTCAAATTGAATGAAAGACAGCAGATATTGACACAAATAAGTAAATATTGATAAAGGTAATAACCTTAGTAAACATAAAAACAGTATTTATGTATTTATAATTCCTTTCTTCCTATCTGATTTAAATATAAAATAATAATTATCAATCTATATTTTGGACACAATATATAAAGATTTAATTTGTGGTAACAGTATAAAGGGAAGGGAAGAAGGAGCTATATAAGAAGCTTGAAATTAAGCTGATATTAATCCAAATTACATACTTTTATATTATGAGGTTAATTATATTCACAAGGCAATCACTAAAAATATAACTAAAAATCTCTATAGTAAAAGAAATAAAATAATTAAATTGGCATGTTAGAAAAATATTTGTAACACAAAACAAGGCAAAAATAGAGAAAATGAGGAACAAAAAGATACAAAACATTTGGGAAAAAAATAAAGAAGCAAGCCCTTTCTTATTAGTAATTACATTAAATGTGTATAGATTAAAATCTCCTATTAAAACTCAGGGATTGACAGAATGGATTAAAATATAACTTGATCCAACTCCATGATGTCTATATAAGACACATATTGGATACAAAAGATAGGTTGAGGTTGAGTTTTTTTTTAAAAAAGAATGTTTTCAAATAGCCTACAATTTTATCTTAAGAAACTAGAAAAATAAATGAAGAAATCTATGAAGATTATAGTAGAAATAAGTATTTAATGAAAAGAGTAGAAACAATTCAATGAAATAAATTGTTTTGGGTTATTTTATATTTTAAATAAAATTGACGAGCCTTTAGCTTGATTGATAAAGAAAAATGAAAGTAGACTGAAATCACTAAGACTAGGAGAAAACAGAGACATTAATACCCAATTTACAGAAACAAAGGATGATAAAAGATTATTATGAACAACTGCATGCCACAAAATGGATAATACAGATGAAAAGGAAGAATTCCTAAACAAAACAGTTGCCAAAATTGACTCAAAAAGAAATAAAAATCTGAAGAGACCTATAACAAATTAAGAGGTTTTAGTCTGCAACCAGAAAATCTCCCAGCAAAGAAAACCCCAGGACGAAATGTCTTCATTGGTATATTATATAAAAGATTTAAAGAAAAATTAATACCAATCTAATTCTTCTCAAACTTTTTCAAAAAATACAAGAGGGAGGAACAATTCTTGACGACTGTATGAGGCCAATATTACTCTGACACTAAAGTCTGATAAAGACATCACAAAAAAAATAAAACTATAGACCAGTAACCACTATGAATATTGTTGCAAAAATCTTAAGATATGTACTAGAAAACTAACTCCATCAGCATATTTAAATGGTTATACACCATGACCTAGTGGCATTTATCCCAGGATAGCAAGGTTGGTTCAATATATAAAAATCAATAGACGTAATATACCATTGCAATAGAATTAAGAAAAAAGGGCATATGTTATCCCAATAGATAAAGAAAAAGCATTTGACCCTATCCAAAACACTTTCATGATAAAATCATTCTGGAGTAGAAGAGATATTGCTTAGGCCAATACAAAATATGTTTTAAAAACACAGTTAACATTATACACAATGGTACAAGCATGCAAAATTTTCCCTTAAGATCAGGAACAAGAATGTTACTCTTGCCACTTCTGTCATTATGCTAGAATTTTTAGCAAGTGCAAGAAGGAAAGGAAAAGAAAGAAAAGGCATTACCCAGACATGAAAGGAAGAAGAAAAAGTATCTCTATTCACAGTTGAAAAAAACTTATATATAGAAAATCCTAATGAATCCCCAAATATTATTGCAGCTAATAAATGAGTTCAACAAGCATTGAATGAATTTAATGAATGAGTTCAGGATGTAAGAACAAAATACAGGAAATCATGTGTATTTCTCTCTAGCAATGACATGTAGTTCAAAATGGAATTTAAAAATTAATTTCATTTATAATAACATCAAAAAGAATAAAATATTTGGGAACAAATATAACCAAGGAAGTGAATGACTTAAACAATAACAATTATAATAAATTGTTGAAAGAAAAAAAGACTTGAAAATGGAAAGAAATCCTATGTCCATGGATTGGAAAACTTAATGTTATTTAAGTGGCAATAATCCCAAATTCATTAATATAATTCCTTTTAGAATTTCAGCTGCCTCTTTTTCACAAATGTACAAATTGGTCCTAAAATTCATATGGAATTACAAGGGGTCCCAAATAGCCAATAACCATCTTAAATAGAACAGAGTTGGAAGACTCATATTTCTCAATTTCTAAACTTACTACAAAGCTACAATAATTGAAACTGTGTGGGGATGACAGAAAGATAGACATTGATTAATGGAATATAATTCAGAGTTTGGTTACAAACTCATAGATCTCTGGTCAATAGCTTTTTGTTTAGGGTGTCAAAACCATTCCATTGGGAAAGAACAGTTGTTTAGACAATGCACTGTGACAACTGGATATTCATATGCAAAATAAAGACGATGGACTCTGACTTTACACTACAAAAACATTTAATTCAAAATAGGTCAAATACCTAAATGTAAGAGCTAAAACTATCAAATTCTTAGATATGAACATAAGTAAATATTCATGATCTTGGATTAGGCAATTTTTTCTTAAATATGAAAACAAAATCTAGAGGGGAGGGGGGTAGGGGGATGGGTTAGCCTGGTGATGGGTATTAAAGAGGGCACGTACCGCATGGAGCACTGGGTGTCATATGCAAACAATGAATCATGGAACACTACATCAAAAACTAATGATGTGAGGTATGGTGATTAACATAACATAATAATAAAAAAATAAAAAAATATGAAAACAAAAGCACAAGCAACAAAAAAAATTGGCAAATTAGATTTCATTAAAATTAAAATTTTGTGTGTCAAAGTACACTATCAAGAAAGTAAAAAGATAGCTGTCAGAATAAAAGAAAGTATTTAAAAATCATATCAGGTAAGAGTGTAGTATCTGGAGTATATAAAGAATTCTTATAACTCAATAATGAAAAGATAAACAATTCACTTAATAAATGGGCCTAGGACTTAAATAGACATTTCTCCAAAGAAGATCCACAAATGGCCAGTAGCATATGAAAAAATATCAATATCATTATTCATTGGAGAAACAGAAATCAGAACCATAGTAAAATATCACTTCACATCCACTAATTTGGCTATAATGATATTTAAATAAAACAAACAAAAAACCCAGAAAAAGAAAAAATAGTATTGAAGAGGATGTAAAGAAACTGGAATCTTCATATACTGCTGATTGGAATGTAAAATAGTGAAGTAATTTTGGAAAACAGGCTGGCTGTTCCTCATATGATTAAAGTAGAGTAACCATATGACCCAACATTTTCACTCTGAGGTATATATATCCAAGAGAACTGAAAACATGTTCACACACACACAAAAAATTGTACATAGATCTTCATAGAATCATTATTCATAATAGACAACAAGTAGAAAAAACAAATGTCTACCTAGCGATGAATGGATAAACAAAATGTGGTATATCCTCTACAATAGAGTAGTCAGCCTTAAAAAGGAGTGATTTAATGATACATCTGATAACATGAATGCACCTTCAAATCATTAACTGAAAGAAGCTGGACACAAAAGACCACATATGATTCCATTTATATAAAATGTCCAGAATAGGAAAAACCATAGAGATAGGAGATTAGATTAGTGGTCGTCACCGCCTCACTAAATGTTTATAATCCATACACTTGAAGAATATAGTGAAATAGTATTCTCTTCCCAGCTTATAAAGACCCTGCTAACTTCTCTGGGCTCATCTCCTGACTCTTAAAGTAGCTTCCCTTCTCCTGCCATACTAGTTTAGTTTAGCACCTGAACATGTTAAATACGTTCTCCACAGGGTCTTTTTATCCCCTCTGGTTGGAATGGCTTATACTACCAGTTTCATGGCATCCAAATCTCAGCATAAATCACTCAGAAGGCTTTTTCCTCTCCTTATTCAAAGCAGTCCTAAAATCATTGTCTCTTAAATCATTCTAGATAACATCTCCGCATAGACATTTTCAGTGATATTTTTGAGTGTTTTTCTTTAGTTTTCCACGATCCTCTGATGGAATTTACATAAAAAAAGTAGGGACTTTTTTTGTGTCATTTCGCACTGCACCCAATACCTAAAATAGAGCTTGGTCCATAATAGGTCTTCAGTAAGTGCTGTATAAATTGAGGAATTAAAAAAAATATGTATATGTATATAGCTTTTTATTCTTCCTTCAAATTATGCCCTTAGCCTAGTTTTAAAAGACAAGTCTACATCCATATTTATCAGTTTTCACTATATTACCTTCTGTTCTATATCCTATTTTCATGCTTTTATTATAGATTATAGAATAATCTCAAAAGTGGCACTCAGAAAAATATTACTATAGTTTTAAAAAAAACTTTCTAATAGTATTGTTTTATGAATAATATGTATACTATTCAAAAGGTAACTTCATATTTATTAGTTCAGGATCCAGTTTTGAGAGAATTGACAAACTGGTATATTTGATTCTACTACAGTTTTAAATATTTTGTTATTTGATTGTAGTTCATAGACTTCATTTATTGCACTCATTTCTAACATCATGTAAGCTCTGGTACTGAATTAATTATTTCTTCTTTTTATTTATCCCAGTGAATTTCATGTGATTATAAAAGATTCATTTGATCTTGTTCAAGTAAATTACGATTTTCCACAGGGTTATCTTTTAAATTATGTCCTCTGTTATTTGCATATTTGTATTAGAATTATTTTTAGGACATGAGTTGTGAATTATTGCTGTTTCATGCATCAAACAATCTTATCTGTGTCACACTAAAGATGTAAATATAAATTGCTATCATGAAACATATTCAAAAATGATTCTTATAAACACCTAAAGATTGAAATTGTATTTGAATTAATACCAATCTTCTCCCAGCATCAAAGATACAAGCACTCTTATTTGAATTAGTTTGTGGTGACACCAAGAAAAAGAATAATAATTGATAGGACTTATCTTCCTGTCAATTTTGACATACTTATATTAATAGACTAATAATGTTTGACATGGCTCAATAATAATGCATGCATTTGCATTATTCTAAATTAAGAAAACAATCATTTATTAAATGTTGAAGTTTGAAAGTATTTAAATTACTATGCTAGGCCACAGTATATTATTGGACCCACAAATGCTACTTTTTCTATGAAACTTTGCCAAAATCTCATAAAATGAAATGCTCTTATCACTCTATCCTCAGGACATAGATCCAGTTTGGATCATGCCCTATTCCCAATAAGGGGAAAGAAGTTAAAGCAACTGGCCTGTGACTCATTTATCTGTCAACACTGATGCTTCAGGAGGAGGAGGAGAGGCTTGGTTTAATTTTCTTGTAAAAATGATAAGTGGACTATCTGAGAAGTAGACTACTGATATATGCAGGAAAGGATCATTTTATATATAATGCTTTTAGTCCGGTTCAGCACTGATTATTACAAACAATAATAATAATAATAATAATTAATAATATGTGTTTGGTGCACGAACAAGGGGCTTTGGAAGCAGCTCCCAATATCCCATCCTCTCTGCTTTTACTCCGCCCCTTGTTTATCTTCTTGAAATTACTGGTAAAACTTGATATTGAGCAAGATCTCGGATTCATGTGAATCTGGTATCACAATAGTATTCATTATGTTAGCTCACCCAGTTTCAACTCCTAGGCAGGAATCCTGAGGACTTGAGTTATAGTTCAATAGCAGTTAGTCATAACCTCAAGACTGTCTTATCTACATCTGTCCATTCCAAGGGGAAAGAAAGGTGGAGGTATTACAACCTAGATCATCCCATAAAGGGATTGTTTGCTTTTTACTTTCTTCCTTGGCTCACTTCCTCCATTTCCTTCTTTCTGCACTACAAATTTTGTAATTCTAGATGTATATTATCCTGTAACAAGCAAAAATTTACATTAGGAACATTCTCATAGTCAAATTCCTCCCCAGAGGTAGTTCTTACAACTTGTATGTAACCTTCTTTCTCAGCATTTTATACACACACACACACACACACACCCTGGCACATACACACTCAGTAAATATGTTAACTTTGTTTATGTAAATAGGATCATCATCTATATTTTGTATTTATTACTTGCTATTTTTTACAATGTATTTAACAACATGTATTAGAGATCTCTCTCTCCCTTTATCACTCACTTTCTCCTTCTCATTATTATACCTCGTCATTCTGCACAGTATTCCATAGGATACTATAATATTGAACTTTTATTTAGTAATACCCAAATTATTAAAATTTAAGATTGTTTCCACTCTTCCTGTATAAGAAAAAAAATGCTACAATGAATATTACTTTGAATATAAATCTTTCCTTACAACCCCAATACTATCAGATGTGTATTTTCCCAAATATATGCACAAAGTTAATATCTATTTTTGTTATGATTTTCTTCTCCATGATTTGTACACTATTTTCTATGTAATGTATACCATTAGTAGCCATTTCCACTTTTTCTTTTTAGTTAATATCTTTTCGAAACCATTTGTCTACTGGGTATTTTACTTATTGACTTGTAGGATACTAATCCATTCCTTGTTTAGATATCAAATTTGTCAATCACTCAATTGTCTTATACCTTTGCATAAGGTGTGTTTCATTTTGCACAGTTATGCATTAAAATTTTTTTTTCTTGATAGTCTCTTAATTTTTTATATACATAGGAAGGTATTTTCCACTTAAATATTATACAATTATTCTTCTGTTTTCTTCTATGACTTCTAGAACTATTTTTTTATATTTTAATTAACCTGAAATTTATATTTGTGTATGATTATGGAATTCATTTAATTTTATTTATGCTCCAAATAAATTGTCAAGTATTTTATCATTATGTATCGACTGCTCTATTAGCTGTTCATTAGAAATGTTGTGTCATATATTTAATCCCTGTTAATAATCTATACAACTGGTTGTGTTCACTTGTTTTTGTTCTTCAGTCTGTTTATATTACAAAGCTCACACATTTAATTTCTATAACTTAATAAAATATTTCAATATGCTGAAAGCAATTCTCATTTATTGCTATTTATTTAAATTAGGTTATTTTGCAGGTTTGTTAATATTTCATAAAATCCTGATTTATTCTTTATACAGATCTATATTCCTCTTACAGAATAACTTGGAAAATAAAACACTTCTACAATATTATTTATTCCTATTATATATACTACTGTTGGACTTTACATTTCAGTCTAATTTTACTGTTTCATTCTGTTAGTGTTTTACTTAGCTCTTACTAACTTTATTTGTAGGTAATTGAGAATTTTAAAATATTAGCTGCTTTTATGAATGAGATATTTATTCTGTTTCATTTTGTAAGTGATCTATCACTGGTGTATATTAGGTAAATAATTATTTTACACATTTATCTTGAAGTTGATTATTTTCTTGATTTCTTTTCTCTGAATGTATTACACTTTGATTTACACTCATATATTAATGCATATATCACTTGCCCAAAACACAGTATCTTGTATATGCATGCAATTCTTGATTGAAATTTTTAGCTGGAGGGAACATCTTGAATGAAAGGCATTAGAGATGGAGAAAATCATAGGGTCATTTGTAAACTAATTCTTGTCTTCTCTCCCCATGTTCACAAAATTAAGAGATACCTTTTGGGGAAAAGTATATTAAATATATTTTCATTAGCATTATTGGCATGTTAATATTAAAATTAAGGTAATTTATTTTAGTCTAATCTACACAGCACCAAAATGTATACGACACTGTGCTAAAGTAGTGCAGAAATACATTTTTATAAACAACCTTGTCTTTGAAAAGTTTATTATCATGCAGGCGATGGATAAAAGTAAAATGGAGAGTTACAATAAGAAAATAAGAAAGGATGCAAGGAGATCTCAATTGTTTCTAGCGTTTGGGGTGGGGAAGGGATTTCAGCAATTGATCATTAAAAATTTGGCAAGGTTGCCTTATAAGTTTTACTAAAGGCAAATGCTAAAAACCTAATGTCACTATATAGTTATATTTCCCATAATCAGGGGTAAAATTCTCTATTAAACTTTGTGTATTGGAGATCACAGAGGATGACACTGGAACAAAGATCACAGCATATGAAGTTTATATGTAACACCAGGCAACACTGATGGGCAGTTGGGGAAGTGAGATGGGGAGGGAAACAAAGCCCCCAAAGAATACATTATGGAACAAGTTATTACTGTGGGGAAGGGAAAAAAATAAAAGAAAAAAGCTTAATCTCACTGTATAAATGGGGAAATAGAGTAGAATATGTTTTGTTATCCCACCAACAAGGCAAGTAGTCTGGGATTTCAACCAAATCAATGTCTTCCATTTGTTGAGTGCTGCTTCTGGGAACATGAACTCTCTGATAATTGCTGCTTGGCCTGCACAAAGCTTTAGCAAGCTGAAAAATCTTACCAGGTGATATGCCTCTTTTGTAGTGATAGGTCAAGATTCAATAGCTTTTTAGTGGAAGGCAGTCCAAGATGGAAGCATAAAAAGACCCTGAATTCAACACACCAAATCTATACCTACATATAGAGCAATTCCTCCTAAAGAAGAACTAAGGGCTGACTGAACAATTTCTGCACAACAAACAATAGAAGGACCACAGAAAGGTAGGAGAGATGAAGACTGAGGGGCGTACACACAGACTTGCCCTCCCTGGGGCACAATGGAAAAAACAGCAGTGTAAAGGGCAACTGGAGTGTAGGTGAATAAAATCTGTTTACTAACGCTAGAGTGTCTGCTAAATGGTGGGGGGAACTGCTGGAACTCTCTTCTGCATGGTTGGAGGCACCAGCAAGGGCCACTCTTTATTCAACCTAGTATTAGAAGTTCTAGCTAGAGAAACTAGGCAAGGAAAAAAAAAAACTAAAATTAAAGGCATTCATATTGGTAAGGAAGAAGTAAAACTGTCACTATTTGCAGATGACATGGTATTATGTAAAAAAGAAAAAAAAACAAACAAACCCTAAAGACTCCACCAAAAACTATCAGAATAAAAATATTCAGTAATGTCACAGAATACCAAATTAACCTACATTAACTGGTCTTTCCATACACTAGTAAAAGGTATCAGAAATTAAGAGACAATAAAATTTACAAATGCATAAAAAAGGATAAAATACATAGGAATAAATTTAACCAAGGAGATGAAAGACCTATACCTGGGAAATTATAAGACAATGATGAAAGAAATTGAAGATGACATAAATAGTAAGATATTCTATGCTCACAGATTGGAAGAATTAATATTGTTAAAATGCCCATACTATTCAAAGCAATCTACAAATTCAATGCAATCCTTATCAAAACACCAAAAGTATTTTTCACAGAACTACACAAAAGAATTCTAATTTTCATGGATCCACAAAATACACTGAATAGTCAAAGCAATCTTGAGAAAGAAGGACAAAGCTGGAAGTATCACAATCCCAAATTTCAAGATATACTACAAAATATAGTAATCAAAACAGTGTGGTACTGACACAAAAACAGACATAGATCAATAGAATAAAAAGCTGAGAAAATAACGGATATTTGGTCACTTAATCTAGGACAAAGTGGGCAAGAATATATAGTGGGGAAAAGACAGTCTCTCAATAAATGGTGAATAAATGGGAAACTGGACAGCTGCGTGCAAAAAAATGAAACTGGACCACTATCTTACACCATATACAAAAGTTAATTCTAAATGAATTAAAGACTTGAATATAAGATCTGAAGCCATAAAAATATTAAAAGAAAATATAGACAAAAACTCTATTATACCAATCTTTGCAATATATTTTTTGGACGAGTCTTCCCAGTCAAGGGCAACAAAAACTAAAATAAATAAGTGAGATTACATCAAACTAAAAAGCTTTTGCACAGCAAAGGAAACCATCAATAACATGAAAAAACAATCTACCAAATGGGAGGAGATATTTGAAAATCATAACTCCTGATAAGGATTTAATATCCAAAATATATAAAGAATTTACACAACTTAATGTCTACAAAAAAATAAATAACTCAGTTTAGAAATGGACAGAGAACTTGAACAGATATTTTTCCAAAGAAGACATGCAGATGGCCAAGAGGCACATGAAGAGATGCTCAACATCACTAATTATCAGGTATATATAAATCAAAACCACAAGGTGACACAACCTCACAATGTCAGATTGGCTATTATCAAAAAAACATAAAATAAGTGTTGGCAAGGATATGAAGAAAAGGAAACTGTCATACACTGTTGGTGGGAGTGTAAATTGATGTACCATAATAGAAAATATTATAGAGATTCCCAAAATAATTAAACACAGAAATCCCTCATGATCCAACAACTCAACTTCCAGGTATTTATCCAAAGAAAATGAAAACATCAATCTGAAGAGATGTATCTATTTTCATGTCAGCATTATTTACAATAGTTAAGATAAGCAATACAAGTGTCCATTGATAGATGAGTATATAAGGACGATGGGACATATATACACAATGGAATATTATGTGGCCATAAAAAAGAATAAAATCTTGACATTTGTTACAGCATGGATGGACCTAAAGGGTATTACGCTAAGTGAAATGAATCATAAAGAGAAAGGCAAATATCATAGGATTTTACTTTTATGTGAAATCTAAAAAACAAAATAAAACAAAAAAAGAAACAAATTCATAGTTACAAGAAAAAACAAACTTGGTTAACAGAAGGAGGACGGGTTGCAGGGGATGAGTAAGTGAATGGGATTAAGAAGTACAAACTTCCCAGTTATAAAATAAATAAGTCATGAGGATGCTATGTACAGCATAGGGAATATAATCAATAATATTGTAATAATTTTGTATGGTAACAAATGGTAACTACACTTACAATGAAGATCATATAATGTATAAAAATATTGAATCACTATGATGCCTACCTGAAAAAATAGGATATTGTATGTCAGTTACAGTTCAATTAAAAAAAAACCTTGAATATGAAAAAAGATGCAATACCTTTTCCTACCTTAGAGAAGATAGTTCAGTATAACATATTTCAATTGACTCCTATAAATTTTACCAATGTAATAACATCTGAATATTTGTCATATGTTTCTTTCACCCTCTGATGTCCATATATCTAATCATGGCATCAAGCTAGAGGACATAAAACTCCTTGTTTGCCAGGTCTATTCAACATTATGTCATACACGAGGCCTCAACCCTTGTCCAATATTTGACCTGCTCAGCCCAGTCTTAGGAAAGAATCCTACTCAGCCTTTCCCTTCACCTTGATATTTCATCACCTTGGTCTGCCTTCAGCAAGAATCCTATTAAGTTGGTTTAGCAAAATTTCTCCTACCCTGGATGTCTTCTTTTATTTTTTATTTTTTTTTTAAGATTTTATTTATTTATTTGACAGAGAGAGACACAGCAAGAGAGAGAGCACAAGCAGGGGGAGTGGGAGAGGGAGAAGCAGGCTTCCCGCCGAGCAGGGAGCCCGATGAGGGGCTCGATCCCAGGACTCTGGGATCATGACCTGAGCTGAAGACAGATGCCTAATGACTGAGCCACCAAGGCACCCCTGGATGTCTTCTTTTAGTAATTTTCAATCCATTGGTTATCTCACACTACTCTTTTGCTATAAAATCCCCATTTGCCTTTGCTATATTCAGAATTGAGCTCAGGTCTATACTGAAATCTCTTTCCCTTATTAAAATAGTTACTGAATAAATTCTGTCTTTGATGCTTTAAATAATGTCAAGCTCTGGCTATCTTAGTTCCCTCCTGTGGAATATGGTCAGGTGGTAGATTATCTGGTTTACCTAAAAAAAAAAAAAAAAAAAAAGTTCCCCTAAATGCATATTTTGATGCTCCTTCAGTATTTTTTCAAGGCAGTCCAAAATTTCCACCTTGTTTACAATATGCCATATTTTTTTTCAAGTTTCTAGGAACTAATCAGAATAATATTAGGAATCATTCCAGGCTTACTAAATCATAAGCAAGTCCCCACTATCCAGCTGTATATTCTATGTCCCAACTCTGATTCAACACCCTAAACGTTCATTCCCAGACATTCCTCCCATTTTCTGCCAGGATATCTTAACCAGATCCAGGAGATTCTTTAGGGTATAATGCTTTCCCCTCCAAAGCAGGGAAAATGCTACTCAATTTATTAGTTTAAACCAGAAATGTTCAAAGTGTGCCATGCATCAGAAATACCTAGAAGGCTTGTTAAAATATAGATTGATGGCCCTTTCTTCATTACTAGGTTTGGGTTGGGCCCCAAGAATTGATTTCCAGTATATTTTCAGCTGTATCTGATGCTGCTTATCTCCTTTATAAATCACTTGAGTCAAAGAAATGGGGGTGGGGCAAATTAGGAATGCAAACAACACTTTACAGGCATCTGCCTCAGGTGACTCTTTTTCACAGCACACAAGAGAAGGGAATCTGCTCACCTGTAGTAAGGGAAGACAGACAACTCTGTCAGCCCATATGGTTCAGGCAATTTGAGTGTTCAAAATTCTTAGGAGAATCTACCTAAATGTTTCCATCCTATGTTTCAGGCTTTCACTCTTTCCTTAATACAGTACTAAGTTTTGTTTTGTCTTGTTTTGCTTTGTTTTGTTTTGTTTTCCCAAAGGCTTGCCAGGATCTTGAATTTCACTACTCTCATAATCATATCTTGCCCTAATTTTTTAGTATACTCTGCCCTCCAGGAGATGAAGGTATCTTTAAATGTTGCCATGGAGGGCTTCTGGATTCACACCATACTGCTATAATTTGATATTAAATTGGTTGGTAGCAGTTGACCTGCTGTGATTTTCTTTTTCTCAATGTTTCAATGGGAGATTAAAGCTATTCATAAACCCCATTTTAAATGGGGCAAATCAGGAATTGCCTATTCTATCTTCTGTCTGGAAGTAACATTTTATACTCAGGTTGTGTTGTACAAAGAAAATCACATGTCAAACATAACTTCAAGGGTTTGAGAAGTTTAATCCTAAAAGTGCCTGAGGAGTTCTGGAAATATTTGGCAAAAAATAATAATGACTATGTTTCATGCTTCTCAACACTAAATATTTGCTTCACCATCCTGTCTCTCATTCTCTTGCTCTTTTTCTCACACATGTGCGCGTGTGCACACACACACACTCACCATCTCACTACAAAATACTATCCAATTTCTTATCCATTCACCATTAAACTCAACATCTTGGATCCATTTTTTAGAGATATATGGCAGTTTCTTCATCAAAGGATGAAAGCTTAAGACATAAAGGCAAGGTATTTCAATTAGTAATATATTTGATATTATTCATACACAAATATCCTGCTTAGACACCTAAAAATAACTATATTCAATTCAGAATAATTTTATTATTTTATTTTATTTTTTAAAGATTTTATTTATCTACTTGACACAGAGAGAGAGATAGCGAGAGCAGGAACACAAGCAGGGGGAGTGGGAGAGGGAGAAGCAGGCTTCCCACTGAGCAGGGAGCCCGATGTGGGACTCGATCCCAGGACGCTGGGATCATAACCTGAGCTGAAGGCAGACGCTTAACGACTGAGCCACCCAGGCACCCCAGAATAATTTTATAAGTGAAATGGTAGGTTACTATGGTTTAGGTAAGGGTTTGGATTAAGTGCTCCCAAGAAATTCTCTTCTCAGAATCCTTTATACAAAATCCAAGAAACATGCCCAGTTCTCTCTGGTGACCTCATTATCTTCCCAATGTGTGTCTGAGGTGAAGAATGATTTTGTCAATCACTGTCCTGAAGGACCAGTTTGGGCTCTGTGAGAGGATCTCCTTTTATCTTTTAGGTCTTTGATCTTCAGGGGGTGCAATTATCAGGCCACTGACTCTTCTGTCATTTTTGTCTTTAGGGAAATACCTGCAAGCTTCAATTTTCAGATACACTGTAATTCAGACTTTATTTTACTTCATGATAGTGGTTTAAATTTAGGTGTACCACCATTTAATAACTATTTTATCAAACTATATTTGTTTTCATGCTTTAATTGTGTAAAGTGAAAATAGTTAACATATTTTATTTTGTTCCTATAGCAACAGAAAAATATGGGAACAACTGAAATATTTCTTCCTGATCCTCTACATTTTACTGGAAGCCTTACCCTTTCTTTTTGAAGGGATTTGTTTCACTAGTCAAACAAAAGTACCATGCCAGCAAAAGTCACTTTTTGGCAGTACTCAAATGGCAGTACTACGATATAGTGATTATAGATGTTGGCTACTCATCTATCTAAGAAGCTAAATCATCAGCACAACTTACAAATTGTAACCACTCAGTCATATTGTATGAGAGACGTTTACTATGCAACAAAATAGTACCTACTATGCTACTCAACAATTTACTTTTATAGTTACCCAGAATATATATATGCGCAGAAGAATTTGTACATGAATTTTCATAGCAACTATATTTATAATAGCCCCAAACTGTAGAGAATTGAATTGTCCATGAATAATCACATTGTGTTATGTGTACATAATGGAACATTATACAGTGATCAACAAGAATGGACAAATAGTACATGCCACGAGATGGAGGGCTCTCAAACATTATACTGAGTGAAAAAAAGAGATACAGAAGAGCACATACTGTGTAATAAGATTTACATAAAGTAATAGAAAATTCACACATGTATAATGACAGAAAACAGATCAGTTTCTACCTAGTCCTGACCTAAAGGAGGTCTTTGCCTGCAAAGTGACATGAGAGAACTTTTGTGCATAATGGAAATGTTCTATATCTGGATGATGGCTGTTGTTCCACAGACATACACATCTATCAAAACTCATCAAAATATAAATTTTAAAACAGTTGAGACACTCCTTTAACAGTCTACAAAATAATGGTTTTTGTGGTAATGACCATAAGAATTACTCAGTATTTCTAATCAGAATAGATCATACTGGTTATATATTAGCTCAAGTTCTGAAAATTATAATCTAAAAGTGTGATCAAAATACATCCTAAGCCCACTTGAAATTTTGTGGTCATGAATTGCTTATTCAATAATCAAATTTTTAAAGATATCAAATTTTGATCCCTCCCTCAATGAACAACTATTTAACCCTGTGATGATTTATAATTAAATAAATGAAATAAAACAAATCATTAGTATTGATAATTTTGTCTTAAAATTAGGAATGATATGTTTAGCATTAAAATGATTGTAATTTTGAAGGGATGTGGCGTTAGATAAATGAAAGAGAAATATTTTGATTCTAGTTGAAAAAGTGTAATTTTTCTAAACTCGGGTTTTAAGCAGAAATATATCAGATAATTTAACTATATTTGAAGCACACCTGAACATTTTTATAAAGTTTCTGTATATAAATTAAATTCTTTAGATTTAATAAACTTACCCAAGAGACTTATAAAAGCTGTTAAGTATTTGTGTAGGTAGGTTGTGTTTTTGGATATAAGATTACTCACTTGGATAACTATAGTACTAACAGGGAATATATACTAAAATTCTTTTATACATTAACCCGTTTAAAGAAGTTTTATAAAGTTTACAAATGGAAAAAAAAAGATTGCAAATGGAATTACTTAAGGATTAGTCTATATGCATTACCTAGAAACAACAATAAAATTCCCTATGAAAATAATTGCTTATAATTTATATAAAATTATTGGGTTACTAATTAAAATATTTTGGGTAGTTTTGAATGAATTATATGGAAATTAGATTTTAAATGTGCTCCCTTAAATATGAATATGAATTGAATACTCAAGTTACTTCAAATACCCTTTTGAGTACCCAAAGTTGCCCTCAAATGTCAAAAGCTGACATTAATAACAAAGTGGAGGCATAGAGTCAAATAAAATTTCATTGGAGAAAATTATGGCAAGATGATGGTTATGAGAGTGTAATTTTTCAGACAGAGCAACTAGATAGTGAAGTCAAAAATATGGGCGGTGTTTTCAACAAAAGTAGGTGATGTCAATATCTTTGTGGGAAGAATAGTAAGGAAGTAAAGAGAGTCTCTAATGGATTTGTGAGGAGGAAAACACCAACATTAACAATGGATATTCACTGAAAAGAATGTAACAGGAAAATTTGAAAATAGCATTTAAACATGACAAAGAGTCAATACCAGGTGACTTCAAGAGGCCTGTGGTAAAAATGACCAAGGGCTGAAGCATTCTATTCCTATTAACTTTCAAAACTTATGTGCCATTCTTGGACAGGGCCCTGAATTGAGAAACAAAGGGGTTCAAATTAATCAGGAAAGAGACAAAAAATGATAGAAGACCATATAGTCTATAAATATACAGAAAGTGTAAGGCAAGTATTTTATATCTAGCAAATGAGTGTAAGCATAAAGAACATAGATAAACCAACATGCAAGTGTATGAGGTACATTGTTCTAATAATTCCCTTTGAAGTAAATTTTAGAAATGGCTGGAGAGACATAGGCACCAACTATTGATGGGCAGCATTAAATATACTGGTATCTATATAATTAAACTATAAAATAAGAGGAAATGAAGAGTAAGGGTTGTCAGGGCTATATGCTATGACAATATACATAAAATCCAATTATAAAAATAAAATGGTGAATGAGTATGCATAATTTTTTATTGTTTTAAGAAGTTATATTGGTGATAGTGTTATTGTTATTCTGAGACTTTCATATACGTACAAAGAGCAGTGCAAATGAATAATTGGGGATATTTGAATTCTATCATGTCCAATATTTTTGACCACCATAAATTTCACTGTGGAAGAAAGATGTAAATACAGTAAAGAAATTTAAGTAAGCATGTACTCTTAAATTTGATTAAAATAATAAATATAAAATCATCCAATATGATATATACATACAAATATATAATTGTAATTCAAATACACGTATATGTGCATATACTTATCCTCCAAAGAGTATCCACTGAAAATTACAAAACCATGAGAAATTAGTAGCTGACTGTTATAATATCATTTATGACAAAGGGCTTTTGGAGCTATGACTGATTCCAGAATTGCAGCAGGAAATATTAAAGATAAGCCCGGGTGGTGCCTGGGTGGCTCAGTCGTTAAGCGTCTGCCTTCGGCTCAGGTCATGGTTCCAGGGTCTTGGGATCGAGCCCCGCATCAGGCTCCCTGCTCCGCGGGAAGCCTGCTTCTCCCTCTCCCACTCCCCCTGCTTGTGTTCCCTCTCTCACTGTGTCTCTCTCTGTCACATAAACAAAATCTTTAAAAAATAAAAATAAAAAATAAAAAAAATAAAGATAAGCCCGGAGGAGATGCATTTTCTCACACATTATAGTACTTCAAAAGATCTTTGAAGTCATCTTAAAGGGACTACCACTAGTCAAAGATGGAAAAATGTTATGTTTCAATAATAATAATTTCACTATACTGAAACCCATCAACGTTTAAATCAATGAAATTATGTTTGATTCCACTATAGTTAACACAGTTATATTAGGTTCAGGTGTGCAATATAGTGATTCAACAATTCTATACATTATTCAATGCTCATCAAGACAAGTGTACTCAATCCCCTTCTGTTTCACCCATCCCCCACCCAACTCCCTTTTGCTAATCATCTGTTCTCTAGAGTTGAGTCTGATTCTTGGTTTGTCTCTTTTTTCCTTTATTAATTTGTTCTGTTTCTTAAATTCCACATATTAGTGAAATCCTATGGTATTTGTCTTTCTCTGACTTATTTTACTTAGCACTATAGTCTCTAGATCCGCCCATGTTGTTGCTCATGGAAAGATTTCATTCTTTTTTATGGCTGAGTAACATTCCACATGCATATATATATATATATAAATGGAAGCAGCCCATGTCTACCAATAGATGAATGGATAAAGAATATCACTTCTTTTATAATTTAGGTATTGTTAATAATGCTACAATAAATATATGGTAATTCTATTTTTAACTTATTGAGGAACCTTCATATTGCTTTCCACAGTGGCTGCACCAGTTTCCATTCCCACCAAAAGTGCACGAGGGTTCCTTTTCTTCACATCCTCACCAACACTTTTTTTTTTTTAATTTTAGCCATTCTGACAGGAACAAGGTGATATCACATTGTGATTTTGATTTGCATTTCTCTGAGGATTAGTGATGATGAGCATCTTTTCATGAGTCTGTTGCCCATCTGGATGTCTTCTTTGGAAAAATGTCTGTTCATGTCCTCTGCCCATTTTTAATTGGATTTTTTTTTTTTGGTATTGGGTTGTATTAGTTCTTCATGTATTTTGGACACTAACCCTTAATGGAAAAGTCATTTGCAAATATCTTCTCCCATTCAGCAGGTTTCCTTTTAGTTTTGTTGATTGTTTCCTTCACTGTGCAGAAGCTTTTTATTTTGATGTAGTTCCAATAATTTATTTTTGCTTCTGTTTTCCTTGCTTCAGGACGTATCTAGGAATTTTATGGTTTCAGGTCTCATGTTTAGGTCCTTAATCCATTTGAGTTTATTTTTGTGTACAGTGTAAGGAAAGGTCCAGTTCCATTCTTTTTCATTTAGCTGTCCAGTTTTCCAAACATCATTTGTTGAAGACACTTTTTTCCCCCATTGCATATTCTTGACTCCTTTGTGGAAGATTAATTAGAGCATGGAATGTCTTTCCATTTGTGTCATCTTCAATTTCTTTCATCAATGTTTTATAGTTTTCAGAGTACAGGTTTTCACCTCCTTGGTTAAGTTTATTCCTAGGTATTTTACTAATTTTGGTGCAATTTTAAATGCAATTGTTTTCTTAATTTATCTCTCTGCCATCTCATTATTAGTGTATAGAAAGCAATGGATTCCTGTATATTGATTATTGTATCCTGCAATCTTACTGAATTTATTTATTAGTTCACCTAGTTTTTTGGTGGTCTTTTGGGTTTTCTATATATAGTACCATCTTTTTTTTTTTTTTTTTTTTTTTTTTTTTTATGTTTTCTACCTCTTTGTTGAGGGCCTCACTGAGGTCCTCCACTCTTTTCTCAAGTCCAGTGAGTATCTTTATGACCATTACTTTAAATTCCCTATCAGGCACATTATTTATCTCCATTATCTGTAGCTCTCTCACTGTGATTTTGTCCTGTCCTTTCATTCGGGTCAAATTCCTCCGTCTCCTCATTTTGTCTAACTCTGTGTTTCTATGTGTTAAGAAAGTCAGCTATGTCTCTTGCTCTTGAAAGTAGCGGCCTTATGAAGAAGAGGTCCTGTAGTGCCCTGCAGTGCAACATCTTCTCTTAACCAGAACCTGGCACTTCAGGTGTCTCCAATGTGTGTTTTGTGTGCCCTACTGTTATGGCTGAGCTGTGTTTGACTTCAGTCCAGTTGTCTGCAATGGTTCTCTTTGACTGTTGTGGGCAGGGCTTGGTCTTTGTGTCGTTAGTCCAGGGACACCTTGGGCTGGAGCTGACTCGGACCAGGCATTTGTCAGAGATGCAGTATCACCAAACGGCAGGATGCTTTTATTGTGTTGTCCCCTGAGAAGCTTTCATTGATTGGTAGGGCCAGTAGTCAGACCTGATATCTGTCAGCAGCCCACTGGTGGGGCCACAGCTAGACTGGCGTGTGGTTATTTTCCCCTCTTCCCAGGGCAGGGGTCACTTTGGAGTGGCGCTATCCCATTGGGGCTGCTTGCACACTGCCAGGTTTGTGGTACCACTTTGGATGGGTTCTGGCCAAGGGCATTTTGGAGGAGGTGGGTTCATAGGAGAACATGGGGGGCAGGGTGCATGATATAAGTAAGGTCAACACCAGTCTGCTGCAGGAGGGGATCTATAGCTACCCACAAAAACTCCTGCACAGGCTTGGATAGAAGGAGTATTCCCACAGAACACAATTGCTGGGCATTATGTTAGCAACCTAGGTGGCAAGTGTAGGTGCTGCACTGGTTCCTGCAGGTGTCTATATACCTAGGCTGGGGTGGTGAGGGAGGGAAATGGCATCTGCCATCTTTTTTGTTCTTGGAGAAGTCCTTCAAAGATCTCTGCCTCCCCCCCACCCCCGCACATGCTCTAAGATTAGTAAATACGTCTTCTCATATGGCTCTGGCATTTTTCAAATTTTGTTTCTATACTATCTCTCAGTAGGGCTGTTTGTTGTGCCATCTCTTTAGGGGCAGAGACTCCGCCCTCTTGGCTCTTCCAGACCCAAGGCCACTGATTTTTAAAATTCCAGGTTAGGGGGCGCCTGGGTGGCTCAGTTGCTTAAGCAACTGCCTTTGGCTCGGGTCGTGATCTCAGGGTCCTGGGATCGAGCCCCGCATCGGGCTCCCTGCTCCACGGTAAGCCTGCTTCTCCCTCTCCCACTCCCCCTGCTTGTGTTCCCTCTCTCTCTGTCAAATAAATAAATAAAATCTTTAAAAAAAATAAAAAATAAAATAAAATTCCAGGTTAGGAACACTGTTAAGCCCTTCTGGTTTTCAAAGCCAAATGTTATAGGGATTTGTCTTCCTCATGCCTGGGGTGTTTGGTGTGAGGATCTGTTTCTCTCCTCCTCCATGCCCGTGGTATCTCTCCCTCCCACAGACAGTTCCACTCATCTATTAAGCTCCAGACCATGTCTCCACCCTTCCTACACTTTTCAATGTGGCCTCCTCTCCACATTTATCTATGAAGAGTCTGTTTCTCACATTTCGGGAGGGTAGAAATCCTAGATCAGGGTGCCAGCATGGTTGAGTTCTTGGTGAGGGCTCTCTTCTTGGTTTGCAGGCCAATTTTGAGTCCTTATATGATGGAAGGGGGGATAGCAAGAGAAAGCAAGCTCTCTCATATATCTTCTGATAAGAACACTAATGCCATTATGAGGGCTCCACTCCCATGACCTAATTAGCTCTCAAAGGCCGTATGTCCAATTACTATCACATTGGGGATTAGAGTTTCAACATATGAATTTTGGGAACAGCAAAATTCAATCCATAGCAGTATCCATATTATATTTCTCAACTAACACACTGAAAAATCCATAGAATTAGAGTATAACTGTTTTGTCACATATAATGAACACATATAGACATTATGTATCAATGGCAATCGGCAAAAAACCACCAGACGTGTTCCTGATAATCTTGCCAAAGATAGCCTTGTTAAAAATGTAAATGATAGGGGCACCTGGGTGGCTCAGTCAGATGAGCATCCCACTCTTGGTTTCGGTTCAGATTTTTGGTTCAATGCCGGGTCAGGCTCTGTGCTCAGTGGGGAGTCTGCTTGGGATTCTCTCCTATTGCCCCTCCCCCCACTCGTGCTCTCTTACACTCTCCCTCAAACAAATCTTTTTTAAAAAATGTAGATAATATTGAAATTAGATTGATCATTTCTCACTGTTTTAAAGCCCTACATGAATTGTTCCTTTTGTTATGTCTCTGACCTCAACTTGTATTACTTTCCCTTTAGTTCTTTTTCTTCATGCCTCACTGGCCTTTTTGATCTTCACCAAATACAAGCAGGTAAACTCCTACCTACCTCAGGGCTTTTGCACTTGCTTGCACATCCCACTGATACATGGGAGTTTAAAAGAAACTCCCTACTTCCTTAAGGTCTTTACCTATGAGTTTTACAAAAATTAGATTCCTTTGCATACATGATATTACTGATCTCTGCTTGATATATTTCTTGATTATCATGAATACTCAACCCTCTAGATATTTACTTGTCTGTCTTCTGTTTATTTCGGTAATGTAAACTCCATTAGGGTAGGATTTTTTGTCTATTTATTACTGTAACCTGTGCCTGGGTACAAAGTACAAGCTTAGTAAATATTTAATATATAAATAAATGAATGAATGGGTTAAGTGAAGTGGCATGAAGTACAAGGATAGATTTTTAGGAAAAAAATATTACTAAGTTTGAGCTACTTGTGGAACATGCAAATAAAGATGTTTAGTATGTACCTGCAAATATGTAGACTTAATAGAGACTTTAAATTTAAGTAAGGTATTCATTTAATAAAATACTCAATTTTACAGTCTCAAACTTGCAAGAAGTATGGAAGTAAATAAACATAGGCAGACCATGCCTCTATCAAACTTATATTAAGACTTTCTTTCTATGGATAATAAAGTCTTTGTAATAAATGTGATTACCTGGTAGGCAGGATGTGTAATGCAATAATAGCTAAATATCAAAACATATCCATGGGAAATAAAAACTTTTAGGAGAGAGAGAGGAACATAATATTAAAAGTGAGAAAAAGTACAGGCAAAGAAAAAATTGTAAAAATTAAACTCTCTGTAGTGAAAGAGAAGATTTAAAGAAGAGTGTATCTAACAGTGTCAAATACTGCAGCGGGATTAAGTAGGATGAGAACAAAACCCAGGGATTGGATTTATTGATGAGGAATTCATTAGTAATTGTAGCAAAATCTCTTTCTATGTAGTCATAGAGATATGGACCAGATTTAATGGTTTGGGGAATGAGGTAGAAATAGAGACATTGACATTAACTGTTTCAGTCACTGAGTTTTATCATGAAAGTAAAGAAATAGGGCATGATATTGTGGGTAAGATAATTTCAAAGGAAGTATTTTTATCTTTTTTTTCTTTACTTTTTTTGTTTATTTTTTTTTTTTAACATGGGAAAGACTAATATGTGGATTGACTGAGGAAAAACACACTGAGGAGGGAGAAAGTGAACAGGCAGGAAGAATAGCACTGGAAGCCAAAAAGGTCAAGAACAATGTGACAAAGCCTTAAAGAACATCAATCTTCCTCTGAATTAGGAGGAATATCAGGATAACTAATCCTAAAGGAGAGGAAAATTTATAGGTCAGGAACATGCGTATATTGGAAAGATTGCTTCAAAAATAATTCTTTATCAAAAAAGAATTGAAATGGTATATTTGTGATATGTCCAGTCATTTTATTTTGGGTTATATTTGTGAATACTATTTCCTTTGAATACTTTCTGGACTCTAAAAAGTAGTTGTCACAATTTTAATGAAAACAGCCTTTGCTATCTGGGGGGATACAGATTAGACTTCTCTAATTTTATATATTATTCTAAAAGTCTCAATGGAAAGTTATCATCCTCAGTTTTACAATGTTACCACAGAGCAAGTCAACATAAGTTGTATGATGTTACTGCAGAGCAGGTATTGAGAATTACTGCAGTGATGAGAAATTTTGAATAAATGTGTTAACACAAGCAGGATGTGGTGAGAATCAGAGAAGGGCTTCATGGGGATCCTGCAAATCTGGCCCAGATCATGGAAGTTCTAATCACGGGAATAGGATAGGGCATGTATTTAAAAGAATAGAATGGAAATGGTGACATTTTCAGGTAGACAGAGGTAGAGTAGACTAATTTTCTGGATTTTGTTGGGCAGAGGACAGGGATCTGTCTCTGGGATCTCTGGATGTAAGAACTTTTTGGAAACAACAGCCCTGCTTATAAAGAATCAGAGTTAAGATATTAAATGTGCACTTTAGTTGTGATTTTATAAGAAGATATTGTTCTGAGGAAACACATAATACAAACTGTTATGGCTGAATTTTGTCCCCACACCCAAATTCATTTGTTGAAGCCCTAAATTCCAGTATCTCAGAATATCACTCTTTACAATGATACAGACATTAAAGAGTTGATTAAGTTATAATGAAGACTTTAAAATATGTTTTAATCCAATTTGATGGCATCTTTATAAAAAAAGAAAAGAAAATTTGGACACACAAGGTGATTCCAGGGATTTAAGTGCACAAAGGAAAGACCATGTGAAGACATAGAAGATGGCCATCTACAAGTTTAGGACAGAGGTCTCAGAAGCAATCAAACCTGCCAATATCTTTATATTGGACTTCTGGCCTTCTGAATTGTAGGAAAATAAATGTCTGCTGTTTAAGGAACCCAGTCTGTCGTGTTTTCTATGTCAGCCCTAGCAAACTAAAATACAAAACATCTCCTTAAATTTTCGATGAATACTACAAATCCTTCTGTTTGATAATATTGGTAATGATAAAGCAATAGTAGTTACAAGAATGGTAAGAGTTATACAGTTAGTAAAATCTAACATTTGTCAAGATATTACACTAAAACCTTACATGAACTAGTGTTATACTCATTTTATGGACAAAGATTAAATAATTTCCCCAACGTCACAAAAAGTAGTGGCAGAACCAGCAACTGTCATTGATAAATTGATTTCCAAGAATCTCACATTTTTTGAAAGAGGAGCAGCATAGAGATAGCTTATTAATAACATATAATATTTTGGAAAAGAGAGAAACTGACAGAAAATTGACATATTGGGGAGAATAAGATGTGAATCAAATAAAAGAACTTCTAAGGGCCATTACACAACATATATGTTCTAACTGAAAAATAAAATAATCTGACAGTTTTTCAGTCTATATCCCCTGGAGAAGATACAGATTAGATGAAAAGTTAGATTCAACCAAAATTCTACTTGTCAACCCAGTAATAATGACATGAGGAAAAAGCCAAGGGAACCAAGTGTATAAACAAAGGAGTGTTTATAATTACTGATCATGAAATTTAAACTGGAGAACTGTAGACACACAGAAGGTGAGAAACATTGAAAAAGTGGGAAGGTAAGTGCCTTGATGGTCACAGTGAAGTATAAGGATTTTCAGGGCATTAATATAAGGAATGAGCTGGAATGATAGAAGGTGGTAGGTTAGGGAGTTGGGTATATAAAGTTACAATTGTAGAGGGGTTGCTATGATAAGTACTGACAATTTATGGGTTACATATCTGCAAGTAAGGGACTGAAAAATGTTGGAGTCCAAGACCTTTAGAAGAAAGGAATTTGAGGTACTGAAAGGCTAGACCTTAGAAGTGTCACACACATGTGTATTATACTACATCACACCAAGAATTAAGACAGGAGTACTAGTGGAAAGAATAGAATTATCTAGGAGTGAAAAATCCCAAAAAAGGGGAAATATTCAAGGGTGAACGGGTGACTGCAGCAAGAGTTAGTGGGTAATATGATCTAATTATGGGAGATTCATAGCTAATTTTGTGTGTTTTGAGGGGAATTAGTGTTCCCAGGGAAGAGTCAGGTTTTTATTAGAGAAAGAAGGTAAAAGCAAAAGAAACATATGGAGAAAAATTAAAAATTTATGGGGTTTTTGTGGATAATGAGTCATACATTCCAGAGTATAATACAACTGGGGGGAAGTTATACAAGGAAAAATGATGAGAAAAGAATACAGCCATATAGATTATGAGATGGTGGTTGACTTGGACCTTGGTATTCTTGGTGTGGCTGCCATTATCAGGCATAAAAGGGATAATGATACTGATTCCAGTTGACTCAAGACAGAATATAGCAAAGGTCTAAATAAGAAAGGATTGGAAGGCATGGGTTTTAGTTGATACTGAGAGACAATGACCAGACTTATTATAAAAACAGAACTCTAACTACCTGCAGTAAACTCCCCAGGATACCAACCCCTCTATCTACAATAAACATCCCAGGAAGTCAGCATAGGAACTTAGACTTATCTCAAATAACAATCCGGGAAACCAAACAATAACCCCTGAAATGATTAGCCTCAAATGGCTAGGGTATGATTAATAACTGACAGATTTTCCAATTTTTGTCCCACTTCTACCAAAGAAATCAAATATGCACCTAAAACCAAATCACATGGGATGCCCTTCTAGTTTGCCTTCCTACAACTTTTTCATGTCAACCATCTCCAACCAGGGCCATACACAAAGCCTTCCCTTTTTTCTACTATAAAGCTTTCCTATTCTGCCTACTTTTGAGTCTTTACCAAAACACTGACTCTTTTGCTCTAGCCTTTGCTTATTCAAAACTAACTATGAGGGTAGATGCATTAGGGGAGTCATGATCTTAATCTCTGGTCTAGTATAATGTTGAAACATTTTGAGGTCAAGGTCTTACTCCATGTGTATGTGCACCATCTTATTCCTGGTTGATGCACTTCAGGATTTTCAGGAAGCTGTAATATACTCCCATTTTAGTTGTTTGTTTGTTTGTTTCCCCCTAAATCTCTGTGCTAACTTCTTTTTATTTTATTTTATTTTATGTTATGTTAATCACCAGACATTACATCATTAGTTTTTGATATAGTGTTCCATGATTCATTGTTTGCGTGTAACACCCAGTCTGTGCTAACTTCTTATGCTAATTTAAGTCCTTGCTCCAGACATCTCAGGGTAGCCTCTCCTAACTACAAAATTTTATACTGCCATCTATCTCTTGCCCACTTTTCCATTAATTATTGCCTATCTCTTATATTACTTCTCATGTTAATTTGTGTTTTACCCTTTCCAAGCTAGATGCAACATCTTCAAGGATAGAAGGCATTTTTTTTCCTTTATTAATGAATAAATTCCAAGGGCCTAGATCAGTGCCTGACAAAAGACACTTGATAAATACTGTTTGAATCAATAAAGCAATGATAACATTTATGCAGAGAAATTTTCTCATGATCAAAACCTTCCCAAGCATGAACTCTATCATAATTTTCAGGACCCACTTTGTTGAAATCCAAAACATTAAAGATTTGCTTCTTCATAAACTAGGTTTAGGTAATGCCTCCAATAACTAAAGACTAACATTGAGTTAATTTTTAAATACATAAATATAACCTAAACTGGTATCTGGATAAATGTGATCATTAAATCTACTTCAGCAATTCCTTATGTTTTACATCTCTGAAATTCACAGTAATAATAATGGCATCTCTCCAACTTCCCCATACAGAATGGGAAACCACTGTTCTTAACTAGTTTTTTTTTTTTCCTGTTTATGTTAACACCCCCTCCTTCTATGATTAACATTTTTATTAATGGTTCACTTACCTCTAATTTTGGATAAGTTATTTACAAATGTGCTGTCTCTTGCCTTAGCAAGATCCTTAAGATCCTTAAGTAAAATTAAAGCTTCTGACAGCAAATTTTTCAAGATTTTTTTTTGCCTAAAAATCCATACATAGTCTTAAACAGGCAGATAGTATAGGTTGTTTTTATTTTTTTTAATTTTGTAACTATTTTTTCAAAACAGTGTGCTAAAGTATAATGATAATTATTAATGGGCTGAATTGTATCTCCCCAAAATCTTCATGTGGAAGCCGTAAGCCCCAATACCTTGCAATGTGATTATATTTAGAAATAAGGCATTTAAAGAGATAATTTATGATAAATGAGATTGTATGGGTAGGTTCTAGTAAAATGTGACTATTATCTATAAGAAGAGGAATTTTGGATACATGAAGAGACACCAGCAGTGCACAGGCACAGAGTACAATCCATGTGAGGGTACATCAGGAAGGCAGTCATCTGCAAATCAAGGAGAGTGGTCTTAAAAGAAATCAAACCTGCCAACAATGGTCTTGGGCTTCTAGTTTCCAGAATTGAGAAAACAGATTTTTGTTGTTTAAGCCCCCAGTCTGTAATATTTTGTTATGGCGATCTAGCAAATTAATAGTTTTATTTTTTCACTTCAATGATAGTCAATTGCCAAAGTAAATTATCAAAAAAGCAAGTGAAAATTTCTAGTGATAATTATTTCTAACTCATTGCTTCTCTTTTATTAATAGCATGACACCACCAATATTCACACAGTACCATCAACATCTGCTATTGCTGCCATTTTTGCAACATAACTCTATGCCAAATGCTGTTTTTAATATACTTTATCTGGCTGTTGTGAACTGAATTGTGTCTTCCCAAAATTCACATATTGAAGAACTAACCTCAATGTGACTATTTGGAGACAGGGTCTCTAAGGAGGTAATTAATGTTAAATGAAGTCATAATGGTGGGGTTCTATTCAATAGGACTGATACTCTTACAAGAAATGAAAGGACACCAGAGTGCAAGTTGCTGGCTTGCTCACTTGTTCTCACTTACTTGCTCTCACTCCCCCTCTCCCTATGTGTGTACACAAAGAAAAGGCCATGTGAGGACACAATGAGAAGGCACTGTCTGCAAGATGAGGAGACAGAACTACCAGATATCAACCCTGCTGGCCCTCTGAACTTGCATTTCCAGCATTCAGAAATGAGAATTTAAACTTGTTGTTCAAGCCAACCAGTCTGTGCTATTTTGTTATGACAGCTCAGGTTGACAAAACAGATTATGGTATCATAAATGGCTTGCTGCTGTAATAATTATTCAAAATGTAGCAGTGGCTTTGTAATTGTGTGATGGGTAGAGACTGGAATAGTTTTGAGATGCATGCTAGAAAAGTCTAGATTGCCTTGAAGGGACTGTTGGTCGAAATATGGGTGTTAAATATGATTCTACTGAAGGTTTAGAAAGAAAAGAGCAGAGTGTAGAGAATCTATCATCTTAGAGGATACATATATCATAATGAACAAAATGGCATAGAAATAGGAACATTAAATGTGCTTCTGATCTCAGACAAAAATTAGGAACATATTGGAAACTGGAGGAAAGATAATTCTTGCTATAAAGTGGCAAAAAAACTGGCTGAATTGTGTTCTAGTGCTTTGTGGAAGGTAGAACTTATGAGTTACTCATAATCCATAATCCAAATACCTTGGATATTTAGCAGAGGAGATTTCTAAGCAATATATTCAAAATATGACTTGATTTCTCCTTACTATTTAGAGTAAAACGCAACAAGAGAAAGATAACTTGAATGAATTGTTAAGCAAAAAGTAATCAGAAATGAAGATTTGTAAAATTCTCAGCTTATCCATACTGCTAAAAACAAGAACACATGCCCTGGGGAGAATACAAAGTGTATGGCTGAACAGTAACTCCATAAAAAAATTACCCATAAATTTAATCAGCTATCTTGGCTGAAGCCAGGAATAGAGATGGGGTTATATTAGCAGAAATATTACCTGCTTAGACTAAAGAGAATAAAAGTGGGACAAAATGAAGGATGCAGTCAGATTTCTGGAATCCTGTAAGATGAGTCAATAGAGCTATGTGGCCAAGAACACATTATTCTTAAAGAAAATGGAAGAATGACCTTAAAAAGCAGTACCAAGGGCTGGGGAACAAGGCAATCTCTTCTTTAGTTTTAGAAAATGAGAACACCTTGTTTTCAGAATAGGCTGCTACAGCCCAGGGCCTGAGGAATAGGGTTGCCTATTCAGAGATGTTTGAGTAACAGTACAACCCCAGTGGGAGGAAAGTGGGGTCACCAATAAGGTAGGTCCTTATAACAGAGCATCAAGGCAAAGAGGATTATTTTCAAACTTTAAATTTTGATGGAATCTGACCTACTAAGTCGTTTACTTGCTTGGGGCCAGCAACTCCTTTCCTCTATCTAATTTCTCCATTTTGGGGTGGAAATAACCCACACTTGATTCAGATGATACTTAGATGAGATTTTGGACTTGGAGTTGATGCTGGAATGGGTTAAGACCTTAGGGCTGTTGGGATGGAGGGATGTATTTTTCACGAAGAAGAATGTGAATTTGGAGGTTCCAGAGGATGGAATGTTATGAACTAAATTGTGTCCCCACAAAATTCATATGTTGAAATTCCAACCACCATTACCTCAGAATGTAACTATATTCAGAGATAAGATCTTTAGAGAGGTTATTAAGTTAAAATGAAGCCATTAGAGTAGTGCCCTAATCTAAAATGACCAATGTCCTTAGAAGAGAATAAGCACCAGAGATATGTATACACAGAGGAATGACCATTTGAAGAGGCAGAAGAGTATGATAAACTGAAAGCCAAGGAGAGAGGCCTCAGAGAAAGCCAACTCTGCCAAGACCTTGACCTCAGGCTTCCAGTCTCCAGATTTATGAGAAAATAAATTTATGTTGTTTAAGCCACCCATCTTGTGGTATTTTGTTATAGCAACCTTGGAAAATGAATATCATTAGCATCAAAATTAAGTTGTAGTAGAATGACTTGGGATGAAAATGGAACAGATGCAAAAAGAGGCATACAGAGTTTTAAACAAGTAAAGATAATACATAATATTAAGATACAATTTAAAAATCTGCTAAACACTTTTACACTGAGACCTGTTTTTGGCAAATTATTTAAATTCTCAATTAAGATGCATTCTGTGTCTTTCTTAGAAAACAAATTTGTCCTTCAGAGGTTAAGCCATTTTAACAATAATTTTAAAATAATAACCTAATTATTGGAAAAAGCAAAAAACAAAACACATTTTTCCTACTTATATTTTTCCAACATATTTTTACTCCTATTTGTACTTTTTAATTTTAAAATATTTACACAAGGCAATTTATTTTTAGTGGATATTTTCATAGTAATAGTATCCTTGAAAAAAAAATAAGATAATTCATAACATTGTAATTAGTAATACTTTAATCATCCTATAAAGGTAATCTGATATATGTATGTGTAGCCACTGTCTACTAAATGTAGTTCCCAGGCCCATCTTACCAAAGGGGTTAGCAAGAACACCTGGAACCTGTATAATCCAGTTACACTGAAGCTGAGAAACATGCAGGCAGTGCTGATGGCCCCCGAGCAAAGTCAGTACCAGGCCTGATGGGTTCCCCTACAATGCCCAGACAAAGGAGTTAATTCATAACCTACATACTGCTTAGTGCAGCACCCAGCTACAGGAGGTACCTGGAGAGGGCCTTCCCATACTACCCAGGCAGGGAGGCTGAGTCACAGCCCTCTCTACTTCTGTGTGTGGCTCCTGGCCTATTTGGCCAGAAAGGCTGTAGAAATGCCTGGACACTGGGGCACCTGGGTGGCTCAGTCAGTTAGGTGTCTGCCTTCGGCTCAGGTCATGATCCCAGGGCCCTGGGATGGAGACCTGTATTGGGCTCCCTGCTCAGTGGGGAGCCTGCTTCTCCCTCTTCCTCTCCTGCTCCCCCTGCTTGTGCTCACTTGCTCGCTCTCTCTCCATCAAATAAATAAATAAAATCTTAAAAAAAAAAAGAAAGAAATGCATGCCTGGATATTGTGTAAGCTCAAGCAGAGAAGTGTGAAAAACAGAGTTGATAGATAGCAAAGCAAAGCCAGAGACCCTGTCCAACCAGGGAACTTGTGGCACGGGTCAGCTTGAGTCAAGACCACAAAGAAGTTTATCTGTTTTGCACCTGATTCTTCCACTGAGCTCAGGCAGGAAAAATAATTCATAGCTCTATTCATTGATGAATATAGACTTCAGCCCACTTAACTCGGGAATGTTACCAGGCCACACAGGAAATTGTGATGGTTTAGAGCCAATAGACCTACCTGTTTACAGTGGCACTTGAACAGCACAGGACAGCCTGTGGCTTTCCCCATGTGCAGAGAAAAACTGGGACTTCACCTGGAAAGAAAATTTAGTGTAACCTCCTGCCTGATTTGGGTCACCAAACTGAGCTGCACAGGCCCTGAGTCTCATCATTCTGTCCCTCCAAGGAAGCTAATTGATAGCTTAGCTATCTAGCTTAGCTATACTCACCTACTGCTGAGTATAGTACCCAGTCTCAGCTGTCTAGTAAGCCTTGACCAGAGAACCCAGGCAACTGTGGAGCCCAACCTATGGTCTCACTTGGATAGGGAATCAAACCAACAGTCCCATCCAACTGTTTTCAGCCAGCAGCACATCCCCAACTTCTAATATCAGAGCTTGGGCAGTTGCCTTGCCCAAAAATAGATCTTAATAATAAACTCCACCCATCCTACCTTACCAGCAGACACACAGAGAAATCCAACTGGTAAAGAACTGTATCTTCCTAAGCAAACCTGTAAAGAGTCTTTGAGACTTTACAGGTTTGCTTAGGAAGATACAATTCTTCATGAGCAATGAATCCACAAAAGAAACAGAAAACAATGAACAAAATGGCAAAAATGAGTCCTCACCTAACAATAATTACTTTAATTGTAAACAGATTAATCTAAAAACATAGAATGACTGAATAGATTTTTTTTTTTAATCCAATGATATGCTACCAACTTTCGTCTTAAAGACACACACAGACTGAGAGTAAAGGGATGAAAAAAGATATTTCAAGCATACGGTGGTAACAACAACAACAACAACAACAACAACACAAAAGCAGGGCTAGCTATACTTACATCAAGTGAAATAGACCTTAAACACAAAATGGTAAAAAAGAAAAAAAAAAAGATCACTATATAATGATAAAAAGGTCAGTCATATTAGTTTGCAACATCCTTGAAAACTTCCAGGTCTAATCTGAAACAGGGCCCCATATACGGAGGGCAGGGACAGACCAAAAAAAAGATTGGTAGGTGGCAGTTTTAGTAAGGAAAGAAACATACATATGAGGCTTGTCTTGGGTGGCCACAAGACAAGTAGATTTCTGCATATTTCCACCAAATCTTAAAAGATTATATAATGGCCTTAACTGGGTTCTGTCATATATACCATGCCAATAGCCTCAACCTTCTACATCAAGGCTGTATCCTTTGGACAGCTTCTGGAAATGGGGAAGGCAAGACAAATGTACATTCCAAGGATAATAGGGAGGGTGGGGAATCTCCAATTACCCAGGTCCAGCTCATGGGTCAACCAGTAGTCATGTCTTCTCAATGAGTTCCCCCAACAAATACATCAAAAAGTTATAAAAATTGTAAATATTTATATGCCCCACATCAGAGCACCTAAATACATGAAGTAAAAACTAACAGCTAAAAGAAGAAAATAATAGCAATACGATAATAGTTGGGGGCTTTAATATCCCACTATCAGCAACTGACACATCATCCCAGACAAGGAATCAATAAGAGCAGATTTGAACAACAGTATAGACCAAATAGAACTATCAGACATAAACAGAACATTCTATCCAACAATAGAATACACATTCTTCTCAAGCACACGTGGAACATTTTTTGTTTTTAAAGCTAGACCATATGTTAGGCCACAAAACAAGTCTTAGCAAATTCAAGAGGGTTTAAATCATATCACAATTGTATAAAACTAGAAATCACTAAAAGGAAGAAAACTTGAAAATTCAGGAATATGTGAAAATTTCCTGAATAATGGATGGATCAAAGAAGAAATTAAAGGGGAATGACAACAGAACATACCAAAACTTATGGGATGTAGCAAAAGCAATTCTAAGAGGAAAGTCTTAGCAACAAACATCTACATTAAGAAGAAAGATTCCAAATAAACAACCTAATTCAATGCTTTAAGAAATTTGAAAAATAACAAACTTAGCCCGATAGCAGGAGGAAGGATATAATTATGATTAGAGCAAAAGTAAATAAAGAACAGGAAAACAATAGTTACCAAAGAGCTGGTTCTTGGAAAAGATAAACAAAACGGACAAAACTTTAGCTAGACTAACAAAGAAAAATGCACGTACATATTTTCAATTGCCTTTTGACTGGGGCTCAGAGATATAGGGACAGTGTGAGAATAAAAGCAATAAAGTATATAGCGTTGACCAGAGTCTTCTGGAAGGGATACAGGCCTGCTCTCTTATGTATAATTCATACCCTTCTCTACGGACTAATCAGTTTAACCTTTGATGTGCTTTCTCAAAGAATAAGGAAGAAGTAAGTTTCTATAATGGTAATGAATTCATGTTTCCTTTATAACAACCTGTGAAAATCAGAGACTGGTTTCAGACCTCCCAAATATCCCCAGTGTAGATATGCTTTTGTGGAGATCAGGCAACAAAACTCAGGAAATGTTGCAAGCCCTTTAAATATATGAAAGAGCTAGGGAGTTGGAAGATGTGGGGATTAAAATTTCTTGTTTGGCCCTTATAGAGCAGTTCTATTTTTAAGAAGTGCAAGTGACACACTTACAACATTGTGGAAGTGCATGGAAGGATCTAAGACTAACATTTCAACCTTGCTTTATGAAAAGACTTTGAGACCCATCTCTTCTAGAATGGAAAGAAAGTGATTGGTCTCAGAATAGCAATAAATTGTGGGGCACCTGCGTGGCTCAGTTGGTTAAGCATCCAACACTTGATTTCAGTTCAGGTCATGATCTCAGGGTTGAGATCAAGCCCCAAGTCAGGCTCTGCGCTCAGCAGGGAGTCTGTTTGAGGTTCTCTCTCCCTCTTCCTCTGCTCGTCCCCCAGCTCACACTCTAAAAATAAATAAAATCTTTTTTTTTTTTAAAGAAAAGCAATAAATTGTTAAAAACATCGTTTCCCTGATAGAGTAGGATTCTAAGGTCTTTAAAAGCTGGTGTTATTTCCTGTTATGTTTAAGTAGCAGGTTTTCTTTTTTTTTTTTTTTTTTTTTTTAATCTCCCTCCCCAGAGCCACATCCCCTCATCTCAAGAAATTCACAATAAAGGAATGTATACAATAGAAATGTTACATAGTGAAAAGGGAACTACAGAAACCTCACTTTACCATTTTAAGTCCCTTGTGTTTCAAATGCAATATGATTATTTGAACTAATGAATAAAACTATAATACATGAAGTATTTCCATAATTTACCATTTCCAAAAGGTCAGTGATTTAAGAATCAAATTTACAATTGTGGCCATCCTTAGATCACTGGTAATTATTGATTTAATATATTTTAATTGCATTATTTTAAAAAATATTTGACTTTTTTAGAGTAGTTTTAAGTTCACAGCAAAACTGATGGAAAAATATAGTGATTTCCCATATATCCTTTGCCCCACACATGCACAGTCTCCCCCACTGTTAACATCTCCTAACAGAGTGGTACATTTGTTATAATTGATGAACCTACATTAACATAGTCACCTGAAGTCTTAGTTTACATTATGGCTCACTATTTGTATTGTACATTCTATGGGTTTGGATAAATGAGTACCTATCATTATGGTATCATACAGAGTATTTTTACCGCCCTAAAATTTTTCTGTGTTCTACCTTTTCATCTTTTACCCCCTAACCCTTGGAAACCACTTGATCTTTCTACTGTCCTCACAGTTTTGCCTTTTCTATAATGTCATATAGTTGGAATTATACAGCATGTGGTCTTTTCAGACTGGCTTCTTTTCTACTAAACAAGAGGCATTTAAAGTTACTCCATATCTTCTCAAGGTTTGATAGTTCTTTATTTTTAATGCTGAATAATATTCCATTGTTTGGATGTATCACAATTTATTCATTTGCCTACTGAAGGACATCTCGGTTGCTTCCAAGTTTTAGCAATTATGCATAAAGCTGATAAACACAACCACATTTAGGTTTTTGTGTGGCCATAAGTTTTTTCAATACCTTTGTGTAAATGCCAAGAGTGCGATTGTTGGATTCTATGATTAGATTACATTTAGTTTTATAAGTAACCACCAAACCATCTTCCAAAGTGGCTGTACCATATTGCTTTTATACCAGCAACATGTAAAGAGTTTCTGTTGCTCCATATCTTATCAGCATTTGGTGGTGTCAGTGTTCTGTATTTGGGCCATTCTAACAGGTGTGTACTGATATCTCACTGTTGTTTTAATTTGCATTTCCCTGATGGCATAAGATATGTAGTGTCTTTTCATATACTTATTTGCCACCTATATTTCTTCTTTGGTGAGGATCCTATTAAGTTCTTAGGCTCATTCATTAATCAAGTTGTAGGTCTTCCTATTGTTGAGATTAAGAATTATTTGTGTATTTTGAGTAATGGTCCTTTTTTTAAGATTTTATTAATTTGAGAGAGAGAGAAGGAGAGACAGGGAGAGAGTACAAGTGGGAAGGAGAGGGAGCAGGCTCCCCGCAGAGCAAGGAGCCCGATGCAGGGCTTGATCCCAGGATCCTGAGATCATGACCTGAGCTGAAGGCAGACGCTTAACTGACTGAGACAACCAGGCGCCGTTTGAGTAATGGTCCTTTATCAGAGGTATCATTTGCAACATTTTCCCCCAGTCTGGGATTTGTTTTGTTCTCTTGACATTGTCTTTTGCCGAACAGAAATTTGTTAATTTTAATGAAATCTTCTATTTTTTGGTATTATATCTAAAAAGTTATTACCTTGCTCAAGGTCACCTAGGTTTTCTCTTTTACCTTCTAGGAGTTTTATAGTTTTGTATTTTACATTTAGATTGGTGATCCATTTTGACTTATTTTATGAAGGGTGTTAAGGTCTGTATCTAGATTCATATTTTTGTATGTGGATGCTGAGTTGATCCAGCACCATTTGTTGAAAAGACCATTTTTTTTTAAAGATTTTACTTATTTATTTGACAGAGAGAGAGAGAGAGACAGTGAGAGAGTGAACACAAGCAGGGGAAGTGGGAGAGGGAGAAGCAGGCTTCCCGCTAAGCAGGGAGCCCCATGCAGGGCTCCATCTCAGGACCCTGGGATCATGACCTGAGCCAAAGGCAGACGCTTAATGACTGAGCCACCCAGGCACCCCAGAAAAAAACATTTTTGCTCCATTGTATTATCTTTGCTTCTTTGCTAAGGACTAGTGGACTATATTTACATGGGTGCATTTCTAGGCGCTCTATTCTGTTCCATTAATTTTTGTTTAGTCTTTCAGTAAGATGATGTCTTGATTACTGTAGTTTTATATTAAGTCTTAAAGTTAGGTAGTGTCAGTCCTCCTACTTTGTTCTTTCTCTCAATATTGTTTTGGCTATTTTGTATCTTTTGCCTCTTCATATAAACTTTAGAATCTGCTTGTGGATATTCCAAAAATAACTTTCTAGAATTTTGATGGGGACTGCATTAAATCTTTATATCAATTTGGAAAGAACTAATATTTGACAATTTTAAGTTTTCCTATCCATTAGCATGGAATATTTCATTATCTTATTTCTTTGCTTTTCTTCATCAGTTTTATAGCTTTCTTCATATTTACTTATACATATTTTGTGAAATTTATATGTAATTCATTTTGTGGGTACTAATGTAAATCTTATTTTAAACTCAAATTTCACTTGCCCCTTGATTTATAGTACAGTGATTAACTTTTCTATATTAACCTTGCATCCTGAGAACTTGCTATATAGAAACTTATTAGCTCAAGAAAAATTTGTCTATTTTGTTGGATTTTCTACATAGATGATCATGTCATCTGTGAAGATTCTGTATTCCTTCTCAATCTGTATACCTTTAATTTCCTTTTCTTGTCTAATTTCATTAGCTAGAAACTCCAGTAGGATATTGGAAAGGAATTGTGAGAGAGGACATCTTTATTTCGTACCTGATCTTAGTGGGAAAACTTCAAGTCTCTCACCATTAACTATGAAGTTAACTATAGGGTTTTTTGTTGATTTTTTTTAATTAAGAAAATTCCCCTCTATTCCTACTTTATTAATAGTTTTTATCATGAATATTTTTCTGCTTCCATCAATATGATTATGTGATTTTTTTTCTTTTTAATCCTGTTGATGTGATGGATTACATCACAGGTCTGATAATTAGAGCCTAACTTGCTGGGATATTAACTAGTTTCCCTTGAGGCAGGCCTTGTTAAAAAGAAAAGAGTTCTCTGGCGTATTTCAAAATGGTTCCTTTGCCTTCTCCTGTCAGAAGCCTGATGGGATTTTTCTCTGCTATTTTCTCTGTGGGAGCCTTGTAGACCTCCTGTAGCCAAAATCTCACAATATTGTGGGGAGCCTATGACTGGGACTCCTTGGAATTCTTAATTCTCACACCTGTCTACACTAAACCTTTAGCAATTCATCAATTACAACTCAGGGTTTCCTACCCTGACATTTGTTTCCACAGAGATTTTTGTTCATGATTTTATGTTCAGATAAGCTGTGACTCCCTATATTCAGTCTCTCCCATCTTGGGAGAAGCAATTTGCCTTATGTCCTCCCCTCTCTTACGGGTCCGAGAAGAGTTATTGAACTTTTAGTCTGTTTTACTTTTCACTTGTTAGAATGGCATGGCAATTTCCAACCTCCTGCCACATTGAAATGAAACAGGAACACTTTTGACTTTTAATTTTGAAATAATTTGTATATAGAGAAAAAAGAATTACATAATGAAGAGTAATGTATCTTCCCATTAATTTAAGAATATTTCATTCTATTTACTTTACATCTTTGGTTTGGTTTGTGTTAATAAAGATTCATATTTATTCTTGGCAATTGTGTAAAACCCATCCATTGAAGTAAGCTCTATGAAACCATTATTTAATCTTGGATACTCTGAAATAAATCTTGCAGGCAAAGATCACTCTAAAATGAATGCAATGATATTCTGAGGGCAGGATCAAATGATATTCTTTTTGACTCAGGGGAAAGAGTTCACTATTAAATAGGAGAATAGATTACGACGATGTTGTAGAATATGCCTCCAGATGTATTTGACTACCAGACTGACTAGTTACTTTTGCCTCATCTGTGAAGACAGCATAAGTCTTAAGATCTTTTATCCAACCCTACACACTTTCATCATCAGTGGAATATGTAAGAAATATATTCCTTACATATATTATGCTAAAATAAAAGCTTTTGGGAGGATATATGGATAACAATAATTGATGATTCCCTATTGCAGGAGATTCCTTTTCTACTTTTGTTGGAGTAAAACCAAAAAGGTGTATGCTTTGATTTTAGAATAGCCATGTAGATCAATGAAATTGAAAGAATTCAAATACAGGTCAACATTTATTGCCGAACTAATGTTGGAAATCACCAATTCAATGGATTAAAGTATAATCTTTTTAGCAGGAGGTGCTAGAACAACTAGATAGCTGTATTTTTTTAATACTGAACTTACATCATACAATATAGATCAAAACATAAGAACTTAAGTTATAATATTTCCATAAGAGAAAATATGTGTTACCTTGTATTAGGCAAAGATTAATTAAAGAGGGCACAAAAAGCATGTATAAAAGAACAAAAGTTTGTAACAGACTATTAAAATTAACAACTCTTGCTCTCCCAAAGACCCAAATAAACAAATGAAAATACAAGCAAAATATTAGAAAAAAAATTTTGTATTCATGTATCTGAGGAAGAATTTGTATACAGAATATATAAAGAACTTCAAAAATTAAGTAAAAAAGAAAAAAAAATCTTTGAAAAATGGAGAAAAATTGAACTGAAACTTCAACAAAGATCTATGGATGGACAATAAGCACATGAAAAAACATTTGCTAAAATCATTAGTGTTAAAGAAATGAAAATTTAAATCACAACCAGATGCCACTACATTTGCACTAGAATAGCTAAAATTAGGAAGCCTGAAATATCATATGTTGGTGATTATATGGTACAACTAGAGTTCTCATACATTGCCGATGGGGATGAAAAATGCACACTTTGGAAAACGGTAGATACTTTCTAGTAAACATGCATATGACTCAATAATATAACTCAGTAATCACAATCCCATACAATTAACCAAGAGAAGTAAACTATATACTACACTAGAAGCACAAAGTTGTTCTTAACACCTTTCTTCATAATAAAAACTAGAAATAACCCTAATTTCCATCACTTGGTCAACAGATAAGCAAATGTGGTATATTTGTAGTTTGGAATATTATTCATAATACAAAAATTAATAAATTATGAATAGATGCAAAAGCACAGGCAAATATCACAAGCATTATGCTATGTTAAAGGAATAAAGATCAAAAGAATATATATGTATTTTATGGTTCTATTTGTTTTAAATTCAAGAAAACACAAATTTATAGAGACAAAAAACATATCAGTGCTTTCCAAAGCTGGAAAGAGTTGGGAGAGGGGCTGACTGCAAAGCAGCATAAAGGAGATTTTTTGGAAAGATCTAAATGCTTATATCTTGATTTGAAAGATGGGTACAAAGCTGTCTCTGAATATAAAAATCCATAATCTGTACACATAAATTGGTTGACTTTTATTGTCTGATAATTACATCAATTATGTCAATAAACCTGGGATAAAAATCAAATTAAAGGAAAAATATTTGCAATGAAATATTAAAAAATATAAAATAAATGCCCATACTAAGGTAGAAACAATGTTTGAATGCCTGTCTCAGAAGTTTTTTTTTTTCAGTTATCTCAATATATAAGAAAAGAACATATTAAAATAATCTTAGTCAAGTCAAATATGGAATGTATTCTTTCTATAGTATACCAAGTAAAATTCTCAGGCTATTGCATTACAAGCCTAAAACTTAGACTTATTTCCTCGGGTCTTTGCATAGTATCAGTTAAGCAACTAGTTTGCTAAATTTGGTACAGATTTAATTCGGCTACTGAATGCCTAATCTAGATTTCTTTTCCCATGTGCACTGATCCCTATGGTAATAAATGAATAAAGGATATTTCACTATTTGAACACCTCTAATTTAAAGCAACTTAATCAACCCTCTTCATTGAAAGATTCTGAACTACAATTACAGCACTAATGTCTAGCTGTCGGTTCTTTTCAGGCCTGGTACCAAAGAATAATTGCATCCCATGTATTTTCTTGGGGAAATTGCTTCATGCCCAGAGGTTATATTTTTTTTCTCCCTTAATCATTTCTTTTTTATGATGTAACTGCTAGTCACATAGAGGGCTTTTTAGCTATGATATTCAAATGTGACCCACCCCTTCTGGACACCACCGAAGTACAAAAGTTAATTAATTTGTAAGGATTTAGCAATGCCAAAAGTACGTTTAATAGTAAGAAGTTTACGCATTCTTTGCAATGCTCTTGATATTTGTAGGATGCTCTAATTTTTAAGGTTTACTGAATGCTGGGAAGATTTTATTTTTGAAATTTTAAGAGACAGTTCTTTGACAATTATTTTTTCAATTTATGCTCTAAAGACTTTGTTTCAATACTCAAAATAGTTTAATAGTTGACTAAAACATTTATTAGACTTTTTAAAATATTGCCATCAAAAGACTTCAAGTAGCTCTAAAAAATATCCATGGAACTTTTAAAGAAAATTCAAAACAACGGCAGAAAATTATAAACATCATAAAATTTGATTGTATATTTATATATTCCAAGTATATTTCAATGTGAGTTCATGATCCAAAATATATAATCATTCATCTAATATTTTGAGCTTTAATATTTTTGACTGATCCCTTATAAAGGTCATTAACCTAATTATATTAAATGTAATCTAATGTTATCCCAATTATCCTCTAGTGCAAAGTTACATATTCCTCGCCTAGCTTTTCTAAAGTGTTACTTGTAATCCTTTTATCTTCCACTAATGCAGTAAGTCCCTCCAGCTCATCTAATTTCTTCTGTAAATTCCAATGAAAATTTATTTAAAAGTGCCATAATTTTTTTCCTAACAAAGAGCATTTGAAAGCAGTATAAAGATGTTACCCTAATTTGTGATTAAAAAGTTGAATAATTTCTAACTTCAGGTCTAAGGCAAGGCACAAAATGTCACCTCATATGTCTTTTTGTTTTTTGTTTTGTTTTGTTTTGTGTTTTTACCTCAGGAGTCTTAGAGTTTTCCAGTTTAGTCAGATACTATATCCTTGAGAACTTCTTAGCCACAGACCTTCCTTAATAAGAATAATCAATACTTTAGTATTTTATATTACCTTTTATACTTGTCCAAAGAAACAACATATTGATCACGTAAATCAAATCCTCATCAACTAAGGTGAAAAATCAGTAATCAGAACCTGTGTTTTACCTGATGTGGTTTGGCAGGTTTGGTAAAATTATGTGTGATAATTTTGTATTTGAGATCACCATATGCTTTTGTCAAAAACCAAAAGTACGAACATTTGTCTGCCTCACTGTTGCCTTAATTGGTTAAAACTTCTTCATGGATCTGTAGGACCCCGTTTCTCCTGCCTCTAGAATGGACGTCCTAAAAATCCTATTTGAGTTTTGTCTCTCCAGTGGTGGAATGTTGGAGTTCTCTTGGTCACAGGTCCTCCATGCCCCTGATAACATGAGTGTCCATTATCAAAGGCCTGTATAGTTACAAACATAACTGCTACTGAGCAGTGGTTCATAAATATGAAATTATTTTGTGCTATTTTCAATTGTACTCTATAAACTTTTCTTTTTAATCCTTAATATTTATGGAAGATTCCATACATTTCTATTTACTTCAGATTAATAAAAAACCTACTCACTCCATGGTATAAAGTTAGGAGAGATTTAATCAGTCTCTGAGATATATATTTTTTTTTTTCCTCTTCTGGATATGGTTCTTCCAGTGCTTTAGGACTAGTAGAAAGAAAATTAAAAAAGGACAAATATTTCTCTGCTTAAGTTTGTGGTCATTTACCCTCTGTCACTCTTCACAGTTTTCATAGCCACCAGTTAGTGCTGTCTGTGACAGTCCAAAGGAACTACCTTCTCATGTGGATCAAAATACACATATTCTGACATGGAGGTCTGGCTCCAGTTCACTGTTCACAATCCTTTTCAATTGATGATTCCCTATTGCAGGAGATTCCTTTTCTACTTTTGTTGGAGTAAAAGGAAGAGAGTTTAAGCCACACTGTTGTCTGAAATAATATTACAATTCTTGGAAAAACCACTTCTCTTTACCATCCTATAGGGTAAGTGTGCAGTCTTCTCCACTGCTATGTTCTCAATCTCCATCCTGCCATCTCCCCAAGTTTGCTTTTCATCTGCTCAATAAGTACAGGAAAAGATCAGCAAATTTAATGATTGAAACACCCAAATGAGTCTAGTGTCTTTTTAGGCAAGTGCTCCAAGTATTTTACATCGATTCTTTGGAATATCCTTTCATTAGATTTCAGGCACTAAAATTGTAGAACATCTTCCCTACCTGTGGTAGACTCAACCAATTACTCTCATACATCCAGATATGCCTACTTTAATGCAATTATTTTCTTATTCTATACTTAGAATTTGACAGTAATGAAAATGTGTATGTGCACATGAACCCAAATGTGTCTGCTTTCTTGGTTCATGAGAGGCTACAATTTATTTATTTCCCTCCCAAAACTTTGGCCACTTACTCAATATCTTTCAAGTCTCCTTCTCCCTGTTCTCATTTTCTCATTTCTTACTCTCACTTAGGGATCTCTTCTAGGTTCTCTTTCCCTAAACTCTACATACCATTTATCCTTGGGCAAACTTATCTACAGCCATATTTTCTGTTACCACATCTGCTATATGGTGCATTTTACCCAATTAATCTTTTTAACCTTTAGAAGGATTATATATCCTCACTTACTATCATATAATTTGAAGGGTATTTCTAGGGAAGAATAATTTCTTACTTATTACACTTATGCTTGGTCATAGATTTGCTCTGGACAATACAATGTGAACGTAAGTAATCAACTGGAGCCTTCAAGAATATCACAAAATGCCACCAACAATATTGTACTTTTCCTTCTTCTACAAATTGGCTATCTTACATGTGGGCTACAGTTTCAGCCTAGATCTCACATTGAAGAAAACACATAGACCTGCAGTTGATTGTAGCCTGATGCTAAGCCATAATTCAGAATAGATCCATAACCAGCTTAAAAAATGTAAATGTAAAAGTGAGGTTTATATATATATATACCTTTATTGCTGTAATCCGTAAGGATGTTGTTGTGTGGTACTGTAGCAAAATTAACGTCAGTCCATGTGTCTTTCAGATATCTAAATTTATAATCTGTGTCCAGGACTGACCTGAATGCCTCTAATGTATTCAGTATATCATTACAGAGGATTGTTCTAAAAATACAATTTCAACATTGTGTTTTCTAGGTTGACATAAACAGCAGACAAGCAAACATATTATGCATTCTTATGAACCTAAAACTAAAGGGCAAATTTATTTACATGTACTAAAAATATCTAATTACTTCTACAATATCATCTTTGATTCTTAAACTTTATGAACTAGTATGAACTTATATAAGTGCTTCTAATGTTTTTTCTTGACAAAGGCCTTTGCATGGATCATTCCTTTTAGGTCTTTTTTTTTTTTTTTTATTTGGCTAGTTAATTCACATTCATATTACAAGTTTTAGTTTTTATTATGCTTTATCTCATGTGCCTTCTATACCTATTTCCCCTCAAGTCCATGGGTACCTCTTTTAAAACTCAATCAGATCTCTTTTTCACCTTTGTTGTACTTAACTTTTATCTATATACTACCTCAGAAACACAATTACTAAAAGTGAAAATATCTGGGGTGTGTCAAGCAAACTGCTTTGAAAACAACTCCATTAATTTAGTGCACTTTGACTTTTTTTTTTTTAAAGATTTTATTTATTTATTTAATTGACAGGGAGAGAGAGAGAGAGATACAGCGTGAGAGGGAACACAAGCAGGGGGAGTGGGAGAGGAAGAAGCAGGCTTCCGGCTGAGCAGGGAGCCCGATGCAGGGCTCGATCCCAGAACCCTGGGATCATGACCTGAGCTGAAGGCAGTCGCTTAACCAACTGAGCCACCCAGGCGCCCCTGCACTTTGACTTTTTAATAACCCAAGAATTACAATGACTCCCTTACAAAGTGGCTGAGAAGAAACATTTCTATAATATGATAAATTCCTCTGTAAATTTTGTTTAAAATATCTTTAAGCAAACTTTTCTAAATTATCTGCTTTATTTTGTAAGACAACAGTTTCTATTTAATGAAACTATGTTCTTTTTAAATTAAGCTTTAAGAAACTGAATCAAATTTAATTTTCATAAAGTTCATTAGTATGAAATCTATTGTTTGAAAGAAAATTATTTTAAGTCATTCGTTTTTGGATGTTATCTTGTATCCTTCTGTGAGTATGTGGCATATTCATGTATTACAACCAAATATGAGTGCTTGGTTGGATGGAAAGTTTTGATATGAAATTACTGGCAACAAGGATATATTACATGTTCTTGAGCTGAATAATAATAATGTAAATGTCTATTTAGTATTGGCATAAAATAAGTTTTGCATTTATGTGAAGAAACTTTTGCAATAAGAACTTAGTGGCAAGGACCACTACCACACGCATAAAAGAAACAACATAAACCTGCTTTAATAATTTAACATTAGTCATTCAATGGCCTTTAAAAGATTAATTAAAAAAGAAAGAAATTAAAAAGTATAACTTGACAATGAGAGAAATCAAGGAGTTAGTGCTAATAGTGAAAAGAGGTAAAAGATAAATGGCTTAAAGATTGCAGACTCAGTCATAAAAAAGAATGAAAACTTTCCATTTGCAACAACATGGTTGGAGGTAAAGAGTATAATGCTAAGTGAAATAAGGCAGTCAGAGAAAGAGAAATACCATATGATTTAACTCATATGTGGAATTTAAGAAACAAGACAACAAGCAAAGGGGAAAAACAAACAAACAAACAAAACAAACAAACCAAGAAATAGACACTGGACTATGGAGAACAAACTGATGGTTACCAGAGGGGAGGTAGATGGGGGGATGGGTGAAATAGGTGATGCGATGGGGATTAAGGAATGCACTTGTGATGAGCACAGGGTGGTGTATGGATGTGGTGAAGTACTATATTGTACACCTAAACTAATATTATGTTAGTTTAGTTAGTTAACTGTATGTTAACTAACTGGAATTTAAATAAAATCTTTAAAAACAATAACAAATGGGGGTTTCAGGACCACAGACTTAAATAATAATTAGTGTAAAAAAAAAATTGCAGATCTGTGGGGCTGGAGTGGATCTGAAAAGATCTCTGTAAATGGAAGGAAGACCTATTTGTCAAAGTTATTCTGTAATCCTTTGACTGGGTCTTATCTAAGATTAAGAGAATTACTCTCAGCTATTTCTTTGCTTTTCTAATAGAAACTATAATCCACTCAAGAAAAAGAATTCGCTCTTTTGGAGTTGGAATGCTAAGAGGTGGTCTTAGAAAATTGGAAAGCAAAAACTGGAATACGGTTAATACTACTACAATTGCCTTACTAATAGTGAAGTTTTAAAATATTGTTCAAAATGTTAAAATTATATTGAAGTATTATATAAACTATTATATAATTTAGTAAATATTTTCACCTGTGTATTTGTGTTGGAAGTTTGGAATCCATTTGATTATAGGTTATTATTTTAAGCCTCTTCACAGAAATATTACAAGGTATAATAACCATGTAGATTCCATTAATAGTATATTCACATAATTTTGTCTCCATATGGTTAGGCACTTTTTAAAATTTAGGAATGGAGAGACTAGAACTCTGTATTTCACCTTCAACCAACATGAAAACAATGCTAAATTATTTCTCCCACCTCCTTTGTAATGTATAAATACAGGTCCATACAAAATCTTTAGAGAAATAAGATAATTTCTTCCTTGAAGATCACCAAAATGAATGTACATGTTAGGGAAGACCTTTTATTTATTGGAGAAATTTCATGAGCTACAGACTTGTGATATTAAGCTATTTCCATATTCTTTTAATAGTTTCTTGGATAAGACTTTGTACAGTAAATATTGTACTTCTCACATTTTTATGTTCTAGATAAAAAATAAAATAAAAATTGTCTTATATGTTCTCGTCAAGGGTTTAAAACATTTATTTTTTTCCCACGAGTCTTCTGGGAGGTACAAGCAGCTTATTCAAGGCTTTGAAATTATTCACACAAGTCATTTACTGCTTTCTTTTCAAAAGGATGCTAAAATTCTTCCCCTTTCTCTTTTGATTGCTTTTTGCCCTCTTTTTTGATTATTCCCCTGTTGGACAATTTTTCATGCTGATAAGAACTATAAGGCTATTTTTATCACAGAAGAATATGCATAATGATATAAAACATATTTCAATTTTTTTAGCCTTTCCTGGGACAAAGTCCAATTACAGCTTTTAAAGTATGCCCTAGTTGATACTACGCCTGCATCGAACTTTCAAGATATGTTTTATGATAAAGAGCCATTTAAGGAGTGTATCTTGGTATGTGCTAATTTTAAAGTACTGTTTTAGTTACTATTTTCTTTTGCCAATTAGTCTTCACTGTATAATCTGTGTGTACATATAAACAACATACATTTAAAAATCATATTAGGCAAATGAGCATTTTGCAAATACATTTTTTTTCCTCAGTTGCTTGTATTTGTTGTAATTGCTCACTATATTTAGATGACAAAGTAAACTGACTACTGAAGTAAACTTTATTTTTCTAATTTGCATATGTAATTAATCATTTATTTGCCTTATTAAAAAACATTTTTATACTGTATAGATGCCTAAATTCAGTGAAGTGTAAATGTAACACATTTCAAACTTTAATAATAAAACTTGGATACTTTATGCTAACCACATATATACTAAACTAATATTCACAAGGGCAGGTCTTCAAAACAAGTAAATGCTAGTTCAGGAATTTATAAGCATTCTCTTTTTCTTCTAAATGTTTCTCTTCCAGGCTGGATTAAGTAGAATTTATGGGTCTTACCTTTACTTTAAGGCAATCACTCGCCTTCATTCATCTCTTTTTAAAACATTTTTATATGGTAAAGTAGTTGCATTATTTATGTTCTTAGTGGAAAATTTTTAATAATACATAATTAATCTTATATTCATAGGACCTTAAAAATGGGATTCAGAGTAAAGAAATCTCTGGTTATTTACCCCAAAGACACAGATGTAGTGAAAAAGAAGGGCCATGTGCACCCCAATATTCATAGCAGCAATGTCCATAATAGCTAAATTGTGGAAAGAGCAGAGATGCTCTTCAACAGACGAATGGATAAAGAAGATGTGGTCCATATATACAATGGAATATTACTCAGCCATCAGAAAGGATGAATACCCAACTTTTACATCAACATGGATGGGACTGGAGGAGATTATGCTAAGTGAAATAAGTCAAGCAGAGAATGTCAATTATCATATGGTTTCACTTATTTGTGGAACATAAAGAATAGCATGGAGGACATAGGAGAAGTAAGGGAAAAATGGGGGGAGGGGGAATTGGAGGGAGAGATGAACCATGAGAGACTATGG
>NW_022589711.1:13736831-13847928 GCF_004348235.1 Phoca vitulina
TGGAGGAGATTATGCTAAGTGAAATAAGTCAAGCAGAGAATGTCAATTATCATATGGTTTCACTTATTTGTGGAACATAAAGAATAGCATGGAGGACATTAGGAGTAGGAAGGGAAAAATGAAGGGGGGGAATCGGAGGGGGAGATGAACCATGAGAGACTATGGACTCTGAGAAACAAACTGAGGGTTTTAGAGGGGAGGGGTTTGGGGGGATGGGTTAGCCTGGTGATGGGTATTAAGGAGGGCACGTATTACATGGAGCACTGGGTGTTATACGAAAACAATGAATCATGGAACACTATATCAAAAACTAATGATGTACTGTATGGTGACTAACAATAGAATAAAATTTAAAAAAAGAGATCTCATTGATTAAAGCAGAATGACAGGAATTTAGTTATTTCTATAACTGGGAAAATAAAATGCATTTTTATTTGTAACTAAATTCAGAACTCTTTAATGTTACATGAAGTTTGGAATTCAGAAAAAAAAATCTATGTATATTTAGGTGTTCTTCATTTAATTAGGATGATAAATTTGTGAGTATTTGTAACTAGAAGAAACTTTTAATTGATCATTTTGAAAATACATGCATAGCCGGTTAACAGCTTGTGGAAAGGAGGAAAAGGGGAGAATTGGGAAGGTACTCTTTTGGTAACAGTCTATTGCATTTCTAAATTAAGGATATTAAATAGTTTAGGTTAACACATCTCTTGACTTAAAGTCCTAATAGATAATGCAATTGTAATCTTATCCGTTTTAAAACTTATGCTGCCTCCTCCACAAATTAAGTAACTGTCCTGCAAGAAGAGAGCTTTTTCCTAGTGATTCTGCTCTTAATTCATTGCTTAGATATAAGAGCTAAAGAAAAATTTCTCTAGATGCTAATGTACATCATTTGTAGTAGGTATTTAAGTCCAGATATTTGCCCAAATCTGCCAGATATATTTTACACCTGATTTAGCCTTTGGATTTAAAGTTGCTTGCAAACAATATGACTACTTTGTCAAAAACTCACTTAAAAAAACTCTGAAATATTATTATTAGATCACCTATATTACAGGATTATTTGACATCAGACAAAGATAAAAACAGAATGTAAGATTCCAGGCTATGATTTTTGTAGTACCTCCATTTTCCTTTGACCCCTTATGATGATAGCCCAGAGTTGTACATGGTCCATACTTTACATGGCAGCAGCCCAATCATTATCTTATTTGATGCTCAGAGCCACTCAATGAGATAGCTTAGATTTTCGGATTAAGACTTCCAATACTAACAGAGTGAAATCTATGGGGCCTACTCCTTAAGATTATTGTTTATTGGCGATGCTTCCTATTGTAGGTCATTTTTTTTTAAACTTAGTCAAGCAAACTCAAGTATGCTGAAGGATGATAACCTTACTCTTCAGTACAAAAAGTATCAGAAAACCAGAATCTTATTTAAGTCTTGGTTTGTTTTTGTTGTTATTGCTATTCATTTGTTCTTGGTATTTTCTTTTTTTAAGATTTTTTTTTTTTTTTTTTGACAGAGAGAGACACCGTGGAGAGAGGGAACACAAGCAGAGGGAGTGGGAGAGGGAGAAGCAGGCTCTCTGCTGAGCAGAGAGCCCAATGTGGGGCTTGATCCCAGGATCCTGGGATCATGACCTGAGCTGAAGGCAGACATTTAACGATTGAGCCACCCAGGTGCCCCTGTTCTTGGTATTTTCTTAACCATTCTTCAAAATTTCTTTCTCCTAGCCTGGCCAGTCATATTGGAAATCACTGATATTAAATAAACAAAACCAAGTCAATTTCTTAAAATTTCACTGACCATTGATCTTTTTAAAAAAAGTAAGAACCTAAAGTTTTCTAAAAGCCCAATTACCTGTTTTTGGAAAAGAGAGAGAGAGATCATAAATCTACTTTACACATCTTGTTGTAGATATTTTGTTCTCTAAAAGACTACATGTATACCTTTCAATCTCTAATCTCTATTAACTCAGTCTGAAGTACTTTTGCTAATTAATTCACTCAGCCTATAATTATTGGGTGCTTGTTTTATTACAAACATTTCATTAGTTACCTCCAGGTAGCTAACAAACAATATCAGAACCTGTAATAGAAAAGAGAGAGAGAGAAGAGAGACAGAAGCCAAACACTAATATGCATTTCAACATAAAACAAAACCAGATATAGCTCTGTCCTTACTAAACTTTAAATTGGGGGTCTTGCTACTCAAAACAATGTCCACAGACCAGATTTTCAGCATCACTTGGAAATTAGCTAGAAATACAGAATCTCTACTCTAGCTATTAGTACATAAAATAAAGTTTACAAAACATTGGTAGACACATAATTTTACATAATCATATTCACAAAATGTTTACTATTTTTTTCAATTTTAATTAATTCTCCTTCTACACATATGCATAGGTTACCAAATAGAGGGATGCACATTTTCAAAGCATGCTATCCTCTCAGCTCAAGCTTCCAAAGTTGGGGTGCAGGGTACAAACAGTATTAGAAAATCCTAAATAAATTGGGGACTATCATAAGAAAAAAAAAAAGAAAATTGAACTTTTTGCAGTTCCTTTGGGAAGAAAAAATTTTAAGCCACCAATACTCATAATATCAAAGGAAATTTCTAAAGAGCATAAGGATCTTCTTGTCACTCAGGCCCTGGTATAATTCAGCTGGTGATTCTTTTTTTTTTTTTTTTTTTAATTTATTTTTTTATTTTTTTTGAAGATTTTCTTTATTTATTTGACAGAGAGAGACACAGCAAGAAAGGGAACACAAGCAGGGGGAGTGGGAGAGGGAGAAGCAGTCTTCCCACTGAGCAGGGAGTCCGATGCGGGGCTCGATCTCAGGACACTGGGATCATGACCTGAGCCGAAGACAGACGCTTAACGACTGAGCCACCCAGGCGCCCCTCAGCTGGTGATTCTTAACAAGGACTTCACCCACAAGAGTCTCAGTTACCTCATTAGTAAAATGGAGGTAACAAAGATTTTGTTTAGGAGCATCGAGAGGATTATGAATCATGTGCATAAATCATGTGATCTATAAAAGGGGCTTGATTATTGAAAATCATACATTGTGCAATACATATTGATTAAATACAAAATCCTGTGTCATGTTTTGTATATTACTCAGCAAATACATTTATAAAACTTAGAGACTAATATTATTCTTAGATGAAAAAAGTGTAATTTACTTAAAATCCTTTTCTATCTCATTTCTTCCTATAATTGTTTTTGCAACATACCCCCATGTCTTCCAGTCACAGAATGAGTATTAACAATCGATGTCAAAGTTTAACTCCATTACAATATAAACTCCATAAGGACAGGGAGTTGGATAATCTTTCCCATGGCATGAAAAGTGATTTGTTTAGCTCATGCATTTGGGAGAAGAAACAGTTTGCTTGGATCGACTTATTCTGAGTCCTCTTAACTCTTTCTGTCTGCAAATAAGACTTGTAGTTAACAGGGAGGTTGAGAGAAGTTTAGGGGGAAGAAATGGTATTAAATTTACCTCAGAAATCATAATAGTAATGACCTCTTTAGCTGCAGATCTAAACTATGTTTTCTATAATAATTTTCATCAACAACAACAAAGAATAGCTTATGTTTTTCATATACTCATGTTTCCTTTTTAGTTTTTTTTTTTTCCTCCCAATCAATCATTGCTGAACTTAGAGGGGATATTTATTAGTTCTATAAACCTTAACAGAAGCATGCCATATTACCAACAAAGTGATTAAACTATTGGGGTTTATTCTCATGTAATGAAGTATGTTGTTTTCTGTAAATTGTTCAATTATATTAAAGTTCTGACTTGAAATAATGACAAGGACATGCCCAAATAAGGTTATAAAATATTTGAGATGAAATGTTGGAATTATAATCAAAGCTCTTATTCAGAGTGAACACACTTCCCCAGGTATATTGTTAAAATACTGAAATGTACTTGTTGAAAATTTTTGCTTTCCTAAATTCTCTACACCCAAGTATTATTGCCACCTTCCCCATTCCCCTCTTTTTCTATAATCTGGCAATTCAAAGGTAAATGCTTGCCTCTGTGTTGGACTTCCCAGTCTCCGTCTCTTGTGCTTCTGAATAGGTTATACCTATATTTTAGTCCAACCCCCACCCCACCAGGACAGTTCTTGGTGTAAGTAGAAAATTTCTGCTTGGGTTCCTACCAGGTCATCTAGTGGAAGAAAGAAGTTGTTTTGTGTTTCCATTCAAAGAAGCCAAATTTACTCAAGGTGTGTGGAGTTGAACTGTTTTTACTATGCTGGAGAAGCAAGAACATATTTAAATATAGCATTTTATTGAAATGATCTAGTTTTTGTTTGTTTTGTGTGTGTGACATAATGATCCAAGCTGAGAAGGAGAAATTTTGTGAAGAACATAATAAACATTTCCTCTCTCTCACTCTCTCTGTATAAGTTTACAAAGAGAACAAGTATATATTAATTATATTCTTATCCCATTATCTCTGCTACCAGAAGATTATATGTTAGCCTGATATGACCACATAATTATTTCCATTAGGATCAAGATAAGAATACAAGATTCTAGTTATCATCCTCATGGTATTTCTATTACCAATTAGTTGGTAAGGCCAAAAATGCAAACCCTATGATTCTCTAGAAATAGTGACAGTATCAGAAGACACAAAGTCAAAAACAGTGGAAGAAAAAAAAAAAATCAATAGATGAAGAACCAGAAAGACTTTTACTGAAGCACTGAAGAAAGAACAGTAAAATCCCTGATTTATCATTTTATTCACCTAGTTGAGTCTATTAAATAATCATATATCCTATTGTTAGTTTGATATTGATATTGCAATCCTGTTTTTGTTTAAAGATAATTTGAACTGCGGAAGAATCTACTCAACTTAAACTTGGTACTATTACATCTCTTAATTAGGAAATGCCTTATCCTCTCAGCTCTAAGTGTTCAAAAAATAATGAAAAATATAGTTCCATACAAATTAATTTACATTTAGCTCTATATTCATAATGATAGTTATGAACCAATTCTGTTAACATATGGAATATCTTATCAGAAGGTGAATAAGATTTCCCCCATAAATCTGCCTTCTATTTGAGGAGCATTTATCAGAGAGTAAAGAATTACCTTGTGCTTTTTCAATATCTTCCTTCTTTTATGTATTGGTCCTGGCAAAACTGAGAGTGTCAACTTTGGAAAAAGGCAAGTGTTCCTTATTAGTCTAATGCCTTTTTTTTTTTTTTTAAAGATTTTATTTATTTATTTGAGAGAGAGAGAGAGTAAGAGAACAGGAGCTGTGGGGGCAGGGGGAGAGGGGTACAGGGAGAGGGAGAAGCAGGCTCCTCCCTGAGCAGGGAGTTGGATTTGGGGCTCAATCTCAGGACCCTGGGATCATGACCCAAACTGAAGACAGATGCTTAAGCAACTGAGCCACCCAGGCGCCCCAGTCTAATGCCATTTTAAGTGAGAATTCTGTTTGTAGTTTGGAAACTAACAATGGTAAATTGAAATACTTTGTGTAACATCCAAACAAGATGAAACTCTGATCACATGAAATATCACCTAAAGAAATGTAAAGTCAAGCCATATTCATTGAATGACATAATTAAACTCTCACTTATAGAATAAATTAACGTAAGTTAAATGACATTTAAAAGCTACATTTATAACAAATTGTAATTTTTTTCTGTCCTTATATAAGGACAAATTTTCTTTAGATAATAAAATTTCTACCTGCCAAAAAGAGCATAAGAGTGGAGATTGAAGAATATACAAATTAGTATCTTGCTGATTTGATCATGGTAACTTTATCATGTACCCTGATACTGGTATTCTTCAGTGTCTTTTCTTTTCTCATACTATTCCTAGAAAATATATCAATTGAATAGAATGGATAATCCAGAAAGTGCAAAGTGCTTTTAATGTGTGACCTAATTTTTATTTTATATTATAAACTACTTTTTAAAAATGTAATTAAATACTATAATTGATAAGTAAAATTTACATTAGAAGAAAATTAAACTACATGTAAAACCTGGGAGAAGGGCAAACCTTTAAAATAAAAAAGGGAAGAAAGAGCAATAGATTCTTAAAATTTCCTATTTGTGATATTGTGATTTATAAGAAATATATATTTGCTTAAATATACACACCCCATATACGCTACTAATTCTATTTCTCTGGAGAACTCTAATACCAGTGTTCTGATATACACATTGTTGTGTAAGGCTTTCTGGAAAGGAGATGGGTAAATCCATATAAAAAGAGAGAGAGAACTCATGAGAGAAAGAAGACCAATACCATGACCTGGTCTCTGAAATTTAAAAACAATGAAGTACATTTAATATATTGGCAAGGCCCTATCTAATGCCATGTGACAAAAAAAAAAAAAAAAAAGTCAACCAGGCCCCTGAGATGACTTTTCCCAGGGATGTCAGAAGAATAAGGACCAGTGGAGTTATAATTATCCCCCAAGTAAAGGTTGCAGAAAACTTTCCTCTTTAAGATGTGCACTGTGAGTGAAGGCCATTTACTAGAATATGAAGATGGTGTGCCAATTTTCCTATGGCATAATTTAGACCTAAACTTCCCCTAAGAGAAGTTACTTTCTTCCTAAGAATGCTTTTTTATTTTTTTTATTGAGGCCTAACTAGCATAACATTACATTAATTTGAGGTGTACAACGTGATTAGATATTTGTGTATGCTGCAAAATGATCACCAATAACTCTAGTTAACATCCATCACCATGCTTAAGAAGTTATACTCTTTACTCCTTGAGAAACCATTACAGCAAACATACACTAGTAGGAGTGGCAGTGGTCAGAAAAAAATAGCCAAAGTAACATATTTTAAAATTTTCCAGCTTTCTCTATTGACACTAATGTGGCTTCAGTAGTAACATGGAAACTTGTTTAAAGCAAACAGCATTCAGATCCTTGACTGTACAATCTGTCTTCAAGGCAATGAATCTGAATTCAAACACCATTCACTAGTTAAAAAGAAAGCACAATTGGACATTAACGCCAAGTTATCACACTTTGGTAATTATTGAGTATTAAAGGAGGGATCTTGGAAGGAATTAGACCAGAAACTCTTTAAATTTGGATTGTGCTACGTGCCAGTCATTTACTGCTGCATAGCAAGTCACCCTCAAACTTACTTTCTTTAGATAATGATTCTGTGGGTCCTAAGGGGGTAATCCTTCTGTTCTGGATCAGGCTTATCTATTCTCAGATTGTCTCACCACATGTCAATGGCTTCACCTGAGAGGACTGAGATGGCCAAGAAAGATGGGAAAACTGTAGCAACTGGGACCTCTCTCTGTGTGGTTTCTCATTTTGCTGAAGATTATGCCAGACTTCTCCATCGGTCAATGACAGCGTTTCAAGGTCATCCAGAGTAAAAGCATGCAAGTCCTGGACTCTGAACTTAAACTTCTATGTCACTGGCCAACTGAGTCATAAAGACAGTCCAGATTCAATGGGTACATAAATAACTCCACGTTTTAATGGAAAGAAACACAAATTATTTCGGCTTTTTCCAATGTAGCACATGAGGGCTTGAATTTCAACACTTAAGAAATACCATTTTAATTTGGTTCTGTTAATGTCAACCTGGTCAAATATGATGTTACATTTGTTTAATGGTAACAATACTCCACTTTGAAATGACCTGTTCGTTAATGCATTTTCCTAGAGAAAGCTAGTTGAAACTTCATAGTCTGCTATTATCAAACTTACCGCTGCATTTCAAAATTATCTACTGAGAAATGGACTTGTTAGAAAAAAGATACCTTGTCACAAATTCTATAAAGTTAGCCAAAAAAAAAAAAAAAAAATGGTACTTATATCAAGTTCTAATTTCAGTTGAGACTTGAATTAGTTCTACCTAAAATGGTTGAATAATTATGCATATCTTCAGAAACACTATCTGTGATTAAGTACCACACATTTATTGCTCTCTAGGTAAAAATATTTTTTTTAAGAAAAGCAAAAAGTTGGTACTCAAATGACTTTTCCCCTAATGAACTGAATATGTAGTAGCCTTATTATCTCCTCTTTGCTCAGCTCCTGTTGTTATATTGCTGTTTTGGAAAGAAGAAAATAGGTCACAGGGGTTCTATTGGCTTCCTGCTCATGGTGATGGGGTGCTCCATGAGAGAGACTTTCCCTAACTGATCTCACATCAGGGTCTTGAATTAATCCACAGGCTACAGGACATGGTTGTAAAGTCTTCAGACCCTCTTCAGTTTTATGGAAGAAATCTTTTTACTGTAGCCCTTTAAATGACCTCTTCTCTATTTCCCCATCCCATTATCTCTCAGTATTCTGTGTCTACTTTGACTACTTCTATAAATGGGAAGCCACATTGATTATGCTTACTTTTCCCTGAAAATAATTTATTTAATTCTATATTCTCCCACCATTTCCCTCTTGGAGTATAGCACGTTGTAGTACTTGCATCACAGGATTGTTAGAAAATAAAATATTTGTTGAGATCTAAATATTCAACAATTGGATACCGGTTACAAAATAACACATGAATTCATCTATAAGTATGTTAAGTATATTTATAAAAATATGCATATTACAAGGTTATATTATAAAATAATAAATATATATTTATATATATATTTTTATATATTTATATAAATATATAAAAATAATGATAATTATGTCTAAATTTGTATATAAAATATCAAAATATATTTTAAGTAATGAACTTACATTCTGATTCTGGTTTTCCTAAACCTCAGTTCCTTTACTGAAACATGAAAATAATTGTTGTTCTTCAAAGTTATTAAAAAATGTTGAGGGAAGGGGCACCTGGATGGCTTAGTGGGTTAAGCCTCCAACTCTTGATTTCAGTTCAGGTCATGATGTCAGGGTCCTGGGATTGAGCCCCACGTGGAGGCCCATGTTGGGCTCTGCACTCAGGGTGAGTCTGCTGGAGGAATCTCTCCTTCAGGCCCTTCCCCCACTCATGCATAAGCGCTCTCTCTCTCACGCACGTGCTCTCAAATAAATAAATCTTTTTAAAAAAATGTTGAGGGAAACAAAAACTTTGTCATCCTAAGACCTCACAGTGGATTGAGCTTTTTTATTTCTAGAAATATATAAAGTAAAATATAGAAATTTTTAAGTCACCACCTCATTTGAAAATGAGAAAGGGAAAGAAAAACCATAGACCAGAAATATAGAGTTGTCCCTTAAAACCCATATAAACAATCACATCAATCAATGAGAGCCAAGACATGGCCTGGTTTGTGGACTGCTGAAACGTGATGTCAATGCCTGCCCAGAGAAAGGAGCAACAACTGCATGGTAGAAGGCCTGAACCAAGTTTGCTGAACAACTAGATTTGAGAATGCTTATCTCCACCATAAACTTCAGAGTCTAAGGGTAGAAACCAGTCAGTTGCCCATGACTGGCAGCAAAAAATAGTTACTCTGGAACCAGACCTCCAATATCATTTTTGAGAATAATTTGCCCATAGTCATAAAAATTGAAAATCTTAATGATGATTGGCCTTTTTCTTTCTCTCAGGTACAATCATGTGTGAATTCCATATACTCTACCTTCAAAATATATTTAGAATCCAACTAATTACTACTATTGCACATTACCATCCTAGACCAAGCCATGATAAGGTCTTACCTAGAAACTTGGATAGACTCCTAGATGATCTCTCTACTTACATCTTCACTCCAAACAGACTGTCTCCACATTATATAATCATTGTTTTATTTTGATTTTTTTAAGATTTTATTTATTTATTTGACAGAGAGAGACACAGTGAGAGAGGGAACACAAGCAGGGGGAGTGGGAGAGGGATGCGGGGCTTGATCCCAGGACCCCAGGATCATGACCTGAGCCGAAGGCAGACGCTTAACGACTAAGCCACCCAGGCGCCCCATAATCATCGTTTTAAAATACATCATCTCACTATACACTGTAGAATTGACCGGCTTTCTAGTCTCTACTGAGTAAAGGGTAAATTTCTTTCAATTACCTTAAAAAGAAAAAGAAAAAAAAACAAAAAACAGAAAACCTAAATGATCTGCCTCTCCTATTCAACCACCTTTCCAAATATATCTTCTCCCATTCTCGCATCACTCACTATGCTCTGGCTAGACTGGGATTGTCATTTCATGAAGCATGTTTATCATTCCAAGGTGAGAACATGAAAATATGTATATAATGAACTTTTCAGTGAACATTGGCAAATGATTTCCAGTGCCTTATGATGTAACCATGTTTTGGGGGTCTATGATAAAAGATATCCTATGAGAAAGGCCTTTCTTGAATACCCTAAGGAAACTTTCTAAATATTTTAATCACTTAACTTCAGATTTAAAAGCCCTAATTTGCTGAATTTAAGAAAGATTATCCAGAACAACCTGGTTGGGCCTGACTTAATCAGTTGAAAGGCCTTTAAAGTATAGCTAAGGCTTCCCTAAGAGACAAATTCCTCATGTGCACAGCAACTTCAACACATGACTGGAGTTTGAGCCTGACTATTAGTCCCTTTCTCACTGCCTGACCTACATTTTTCAGACTTGCTTAGCCAGCCCATAAAATTGGGTAAGCCAATCCTTGTAATTATTAAATTATATATATGTTTATATATAATATCCATATATAACTATATATTCATATGTATAGTTAAATATATGGCTTGATTTTTTGGCCAAATTTTGACTGATATAGGCCAAGGCTAAGTTGAACACTTTTTTAGGGTTTTTGTGATTACTGTCTTTTTTTCTATAATGGATAATGAGATCCATGTGGTAAGAAACTGTACCGGTCTTATCCCTTACCAGATAAGACCCATATAGTTTCTTTCCACATCATTTTTCACTTAATGTGTTAGTCGATATGCTACAGTATCAAACTGACTGTGAGATCCCAATGGTGAAATAGAACCAATGTATTTTATACTCATAAAAGTCTTCTGAGGATTAGGAAGCTCTTTAGAACAATGTTCTTCCAATCAGTTACTCAAGAATTTAGTTTGTTTTCATCTTGTGACCCTGTAATACCAATGGTTGCTTTTAGATCTCTCAGAAGAAATATAAAGAACAAGTTTTCAGGTTGTACACTCTAAGTAATTTCACTAAGAAGTGATACATGGCTTCCCCAAACTACAAAAAGCCAGGATCTATGAGAAAACATGGCTATTTCTTGAGCACTAGATATGTCTGCGACATCAACTAAACGACTGAAGCTTATCAGGCACTAGATAATTATTTATATGACAAAATGAGTTAATAAAAATCTCCACAGAAATATGCCGATTTCCTGATAATTTGACTAATAGGTGCTGATATGTTTTAATATAAAAATTCTTTAAAATATGACTTTAAATATGTTAGTTGCAAAGCAAGTTAATTTAATATGTTAACTTCAAAAATATACTTTATAATATATAGGGTTCTTATTTACAGACTATATTTGGTATCTATTTCATATGTAGTATTTAAATATTTATACTATAACCCTAAATTGTGCCCCAACTTTGTAGAAAAATCCTTGGGGTATTTTCTCTGGGAAACATAGTGACAGGCACTCTCTTCATACTTATAATAGGCCTTCTAAATATCCAGTTTTTTTGCTGGTACACACATAAAGTAGATCTTGAGGTTTATAAATACCTTTCTCACTTTGACCTGACAGAGAGACAGGATTTGGAAAAGAATAAAAACAAGATAATTGTATGTTCTCCTATAGCACATACAAAACACAAAAAAATAGTCTTGAATTTAGTTTTGACATTTTGTATATGTGGGTATGTAGAAAGAAGTCATGTATGGATATATAGAAAGACAAATGACATCATTAGTGCCTAATACTTAGATTTTAAAATAATTAAATACTTCAAAGTCCTGGTGCATTTATTTACATATTAACTATCACATGTATAGGTTATAACTTAATGCCTGTAAAAATAAATATATAAATTGCAATTACATAGTCTTCAATAGTAGTGGTTGAAAATGAAGACAGTGAAGACTGAAATTCTAGTTTTGTTGTTTCCTACTTGAGATACTGGCCAAGATATCTTTAGTAATATTGATACAGGTTGAAGGAATATATTGAAATATTTTTAACAGTAGTTGTCACCAGTTAAGGATTTTTAAAAGTATTAATATATTAAAATAGAAAAAGCCAATCTTTATAATTAATGTGATTGGAATTAAATTGTTCTTCTTGGACTTGGAGATAGATTGCAAAATTTTGATCAGGTATGAATTACTGTTTAATTTTCTTAAGAGAATGATTATAAACTGGCCAATTAATTATAATTACATCAATTTATTTTTTAATGTTAATTATTTTTAGGACTGATTCTACTCTTAAGTCACTTTACTTTATGAAACCATCATTCTATTAGCTGTATAATCCAATTAATCTTCTGCTATTTATTAAAGAAGTAAATCTCATATTTCTAGTAGTAACATCAAAATGATCTCTATAATCACACATATATGTGTGTGGGAATGTGTGTGAGTGGCAAATACATACAATGCATATAATTGCCCTTTCCTAGTTCTATTTTATATAGACTGCAGCTTGGAAAGAAAATGATCATCATATTCTCATTACTTTATCCATGCAAATACTAAAGAGTCAATGTATTATAATTTGATAATTGTATCTATTAATTAACCTTTCATCCGTTTACTTAGATCCATTCAAGAGAAAAAACATTTTACCGAAAAAAAGATTGGTATTCACATGTAACCATGTATACGTCAAGCTTCTAAAGTTTTTATAAACAATTTGTTTTCTCTTAAATCATACTGCTAAATATTCTACACACTTAATACTGGCTTTGCATTTCTTACAATGTCTATTTTGTATCACTATACCGATCTATATTATTTAACTCTTGCTTTTACTCTGTAGTATTAAAATGCTGAGCTTACGCGTTTGCTTCTAAATGTACATAATTATTTTCTTTTAAAATTACTGTTATTTCATGTTGCTTATTTTGCTTATAAATTATAATATGTTTGATCATAAAGGAAAATTCATATGAACATAACATTAGATAATACAGGGAAGAATTCAATAAAACCCTTTTAATTATTTCTAATGTAATGTAAATTAATTTTGTTATAAAATTACATAATGGAATTTGACTAACAATCTCTTCATGATGTAATGTGTGATACTTTAATGTGTTTAAAATTGGTTTTAACCTCTGAGCTTGAGCCACTCATATCGGGAGGCAAGGAGCAACTACTGGCTAAATCAAATATGTATTTTAAATAAGGATATTTCACATTGCAGTCAGGGAAACATAGCTTTTATGATAATGCTTCTATTTTTATCAAACTTCGTCCCCTTTCTAAAATGATTCCACTCAACTCACCCTATTTATTAACATGAAGTATGTGAAGGACATGTGTCTCTCAGGAAACCAATAATATCTCTGTCCCTAGAGAAAACTCCATCTGAATACCAAGATTTGATGGGCTCGGTGGTCTAAAAAAAAATGGGGTGCAGGTGGGAAGGTCTCATTTTAATTATTCATAAATAACTCCATCTAAAAGTTTGAAGTGGAATTTTTACAACTTATTGAGGTCACCTCCACCTCTTACATATTAATTGAAATTATTTTTTTTCATACTTGTCTTTAAGCATATAGAAGAAGAACATTTGAAGGATCTTGTTAGGCATACTCTAGTACTTAACTATAATATAATTTCACAGTGTTCTGAAGAATGTGCTAGTGAAATAATACAGTTAATAAAAATGTTACATCATAGAAGTTATAAAGATTTCAATCAAACAAAAATCATCATATTCCACTCAATGCTTCCTTAATGATAGTAGATAATTGAGACCTGCTCATTCTAAAGTTAAAAATATCATTTCCTAAAGAATAGTTTAGAATGGGTTCAGAGAACGATTAGATAAGCAATGCACTCCATACTTTACCTCCATAAATCAATGAGACCATTAAAAATCAAATGCATTAAAGTATGCCAAATTGGCTATCAAGTAAGAGTTATCAAGTTTTCAATTGCCAAAGTTCTAATTTGTTATATATATACAAAAGTTCTCATCACTTTTCTATATTAACTTTCTTTACTTCCCTTTATCTCACTATCTGAAGGTTTTACAAGTAGGCAAAATCTGTCCACCTGCCAACATGCCACTAAAAAACAACAAAACAACCATTTTAACTGGAGCAAGAAAATTGTCCCACATATTGCATTTTGCCAGTATATAAAAATAAATTACATTAAAAATTCTATAATAAAAATTAGCATATACTGACATGTGAAGATCTGCTTTTTTACTCAATGTGTGTTTTGATGTTCCAGGCCATCCAAACCCCAAAGGGTCACAGATTGGCTCCACAGAGGCCAAACTGTATAGCAACTAGTTAATACTACCATGAAAATGAATACCCTATTAAAAACAGATTTGTAATGGGAGATTATAAAATCAACTTGGAAATACAATGTGAATATAAATGAGAAGATTTTCTCCTATAGTTCACCATTATGAATTTGCTTATATAATGTTTACAACTATAATTAAATCATTTTTCCATATAACCTTTTCTTGATAATGACATACAAAAATACTACTAATGAAAACACATTATTTAGGAAACAGATACTTTGTTTTTGACCTGTCACCCTTAATTAAGTAAAATTAACTAAAAGAGTGCTTAATTTTAATACTATAATATAGGAGTTGAAAAGTGGATGAAAATTCAAGATAATTTTTAACTTTATAAAAAGAAACATTCTGAGATATAGTTAATAAGGAAATTATATAATTATATACAATTAAAGTAATTATGAAAAATGTGTAACATTTCTGTTTATAACCTCTTGCCTTTAAAACCATATCTTGCTAATATAGGCATATGAAATAGCCATTTTTCTTTGAGTTGACCTTAAAAAAAACCTTTTAAGTGTATTATTTATTATTAAGATACAGAAGGAACTTAGAAAAAGTTTCCAATTCCTTTACCCATATGTCATATTGGGTTTAATAGGATAACACCTACACAGACACCAGCACTAATATCTATTTCTCAGTAGTATGTATTTGCATAAATATTGATAATTTATACTGATAACTCATCCTGCTTTTATTAATTTACACATTGTGAATTATCTTTGTTAATAGCCAACATTTAGAATTAAAAATATACCCTAGTAATTTAGCTATGACATGGTAGAGAGCTCACAATATTCTTTTGTGCCTTTTTTATGTTATTTTGGGCTTCCAAAAATACTTCCTGAAGAGAACACAAAGCTCTGTAAAATTACATTATAGTAAATTGCTAAATTTTCACTAATCACCAAAGACAGAAGAGTATCAACATTTTCTATTCCTTGAGAACTTTTTATCTTATAAACCATTTTGAGCACCAACTGACTGTCAATCAGAAAACAACTTTATATTTATGATCCACATTTTCATAGACTGTAGGGAATAGAAAATTTTTTGCTGTGGAATCAGAATTAAAACCTATTTCTGTGTCAACTGTGTATCAAAGTGTGATCCTGTGCAATTTGGATAACATTTTTGAATATCATTTTATGCAATTTAAAAAATAATTCCTTTCATGTTTATTGTGACTAAACAATATATTACACATATAAAAGATAATTAACAAATGTTACTTACCATTCTAATTTAGAAATAGCTTAGTGATTCAGTGTAATATTGGAAATATAAGAATTATAGTGGTATTAATCAGGGTTCAAATTAGTGAATTGACCTCTATGACCTTGAAAAAGTTACTAAGACTCTCTGAACCTTCATATATTTTTCATGACTAGGACTACAAAAGTTGTGCCTTAAAGTTTAAATATCATTTGCAAATTACCTAATGTAAAATAGTTGTAAAGAGTATAATTATTTTTATTAGTAATCTGATTAAAAATGACATTTTTTTAAAAGATTTTATTTATTTAATTGTCAGAGAGGGAGAGAGCACAAGTAGGGTGAGCTGCAGGCAGAGGGAGAAACAGACTCCCCGCTGAGCAAGGAGCCTGATGCAGGACTCAATACCAGGACCCAGGGATCATCCTGAGCTGAAGGTAGACACTTAACCAACTGAGCTACCCAGGCGTCCCTAAAAATTACCTTTTTAAAGATTTAATTTAGAGAGTGTGCACGTGTGAGTGGGGGGAGCAGAGGGAGAGGGAGAGAATCTCAAGCAGACTCCCTGCTGAACACGGAGCCCTGGATCCCAAGAGCCTGAGATCATGACCTGAGCCAAAACCGAGTCAGAAGCTAAACCAACTGAGCCACCAGGTGCCCCCAAATGATCATTCTTTTACTAGAACTGAAGATTAGAAGACTTCCTACTTCATTGAGACACAATTTGAAGCCTCCCATTTCTACATGGAAATAGACATACCCTAGAACTCACTCAGATATTGCTCTAACTATCAATACCTATTGATCTATCACTGTACTTGATGGGTCTCTTAATAGATTTTTCTTTTCCACAGTAGGAAAGAAAAAGCATATTGAAAGATAGCATGAAAGATGCTATGCTGAAATTGTGTTACATATGAGAACTTCTCTATTTTCTCTTGAAGCAAAGGGGACATATTGCATTTGAGTGAATGTATTCAGTCTAACAATACCAGTACCATGGATTCTATTTCATAAAAGCAAAATGTCACTTGGTGATATTCTAAATAACAAAAAGGCAAAAGGAATAGCAGTACACATACTGTGCCTTCACTTATTTATAAGATTTAATAATTTTCCTCAAATGATTTCTAAAAATATTTGAGGAAATTGCACTTAATAGTTGGTTATCAGCACAAAAAAAGTATCCCATTGTCTTTCTTTAACAGTTCATCTTGTGAAGTAAAGTTTTCAATTTTCTTGGTAAAACATGAAAAACAATTTGAATAGGCCAACAGTCTAAACCTGATGATTACTGAAAAAGTCATCAAAACACTTATGCAAATATGATGTGCACATGTAATTATTGAGAAAGTAAGAAATGTCATTCAAGATAACAGGTGCCATATCCTGGGGTGCTTTTTCTACATTGAGTAGTGAATAGATGCTGTGAGTCTATCACTAATGATGAATAAAAAAGGCATTTTAATAAGTCATATAATGGTACTCAACCCAAGAATCCAAATACAATTAAATCAAGTAACTTAAGAGATTCTATATTATGCTACAAATAAATTCTTAAAATAAATAAAACTTACAAGTTGCTATCAAAGGCCCTCTATCATGCTTGCAAATGTCTCCCAATGTTGATAATACGTTTTTTTAATTCTAAAATCACATTGTTATCCTTCCTATAACATTTTTATACAGGGTTATGAACATGGCACTAGCCTATTCTGAAAAATAGTTTAGCAGATATATTACTTTAACACTATTCCAGAAATGCAATACTGCTTAAAAGATAGGAACCTAAAAAAATACTAGAAGTTCTATGTACTATTTATAAGTTGGTTTTGGTTTTGGTAAATAATTTAGATTCTAGAGGTTAACATGTAGAAATTTTTATGAGGCAAACACCTTTGATTAGCATACAAAGCAGAAAATATATATTCCAGTGCTTCTCATTTTGATAAAAAAATAAAATAAATATTTTCTACATTTCAAGTAGTTTGTTGTATAGTGTTCAAGGTCTTCGGATTATGTTATAGTGCTGTATACCTTGGGTATAGAAGCATTTATATTTTCACTGGCTTTTTAAATTTGATAAGTAATTTAGGCTTTCCACTGTCTTCTGGTTTCCATATTTATTGAAACCATTAATATTTTATAACTAACCACCCAAGGACATTAAGGGTGAGATCAGTAAAAATGACAGAACTGACTTATTGGAAGGAAGCATAGGTTTAGCTGAAATTGTGAGTGGTTTTGTCTTATGTACTCTAAGGTAGTGGTTTCTAGCACTAAAGACGTATAGTAAAATTTAATAGATGGCTGTTATCAAAATTAAAATAAAATTGTTTTGGTAAATATGCTTTCATCCACATAGAAGTTTAACTAAACTAATATAAATATAGAAGCACAATGATCTACAATTGTCTTTTTTTTGGTAATAAGACAATTCCAAATATATTTTATGAAACCTGGAGAACATCAGATGATTGTTGCTTATCACAGATTTATGTATTACTTGCCTAATAACTCTTATAATTTTACATTATTTTCTGAGTCATCTTTAACATTTTGAAAATTTATTTTCCACTGTGAAAAGAAGGAAAAATTTAATATTGCATCTCATAATAAAAGATTTGCTCAAACTTCTTCAGATTTTGTTATTTTGATACAATTGAATTGTTTACATTTTGGTGGTCATCTTTTTCTATAAAAATTATCATTGAGCTATTACAAACAAGAAGCCCAGGTAACAAAAATGCTTTTAAAAGAAAATGGAAAATGTTTCTCTTTCAGTCTTAAAAATGGAAAATATTTCTCTTTCAGTCATTCATACATTCACAAATATTTGTTCCATGCCATGAAAACTTCCACACACTTGGGACACAGTAGTGACAGACAAAAAGCTATCCTACTTAGCTACAATTTTCATGAAAGAAACTTTTTTTCTGTTAGATTTGATCCTGCCTGTTTCATGAATCACTGAACAAAGCCAATACGATCTTTAAAATTTCTTCAGTTGAATTTTGTTATTTGACAATTTAATAATATTTTAGATGATCCTATATATTATTGAGAAAATTAAACAGAGTAAAGAAAAGTACTACAATAATGGGTTATTATTTTAAAGATAGGGAAGGCTTCAAAGATAAATTCACATTTGATAAGACACCTAAAGGAGGTGAGAAATTTAACATGGGGTATGAGGGGAAAGAATATTCCAGGCTCAGGAATAGCATGTACCAAGTACTGAAGCTATAATGTATATTTGTCATGTTTCAGGAACAGAAAGGAGGCTCATGTGTCTGGATCAGAGTGAGCAAAAGGAGAAGCAGTAGGAAAAGTCAGACAGGAGAGGGAGGTCAGACCACTTGAAAAACTTTGTGAAAATTTTAATTTCAAACTGAAGAAAATAGTAAGCCATTTGAGACATATGGTTAGAACAATGACTTTCTGTAAAGGATATCCCTAACTGCTATGTTTGGGATAGATTGGGAGAAAAATCAAAAGAATAGCAGTTTACAGACTATAGGACAATTTGAGCAAGAGTTAATGGTAGCCTGGACCAGTATTTTGAAACAGACCATTGAGAAGTATTGGATTCTGATATGTTTTGAAGATAAAGTACACAGGATTTGATGATGAATTTGCTATGATGGTCAAAAGAAAATGAGTCCAAGGTCATTGCCCTGAGCAACTGGAAAAGTAGAGTTGCTATTTTTTGAGGAAGAGAAGAATGAAGAAAGCAAATAGCCAGTTTGGGAGGGAAGATTAGGAGATTAAATTTGGCTTGCAAGTTTAATATACCCATTAGAAATTTAAAAACATGTTGTATGTCATTTTAGATATATTAGTCTACACTTTGGAAGATAGATCTGTTCCAGATATATAAATTAGGAAAATTTCATTTGATGGCATTTACATGATATGTAAGCCATGAAACTAGAAGAGAAAATCTACAGAGTTGGTTCAGACAGAGAATAGCAGAACCCTGAGTCAAATCAAATTTAAAATGTGAAGGGATAAAGAAATAAGGAATTAAAAGGTAGTAGCTTGTAAGGAAGAAATAAAATAAAAAATGTATGATATTATAGAAGCCGAAGGAGGAAAAGTGTCTAATGGATTTAATCACTACAAACAGGTCAAGTAAAAGATCTGAGTTTTAACCATTAGAATTAGGGGAATGGGTTTCATGGGTTATCTTGATGAAAAGTTTCAGTGGAGTGTTGTGGGGGGAAAGATTATTGTGGTAAGTTAAATAAAGGATGGAATTCTATGATTGAGAACAAAGCAAGAATGCCCTCTCTCACCACTTCTATGCAACAGTGGACTAGGGATCCTAGCCAATACAATAAATTAACCAAAAGAAAGAATAATAAACTAAATAAAAATAAAACTGCCTTTGTCAGGGTATAAAATCATTGTCTGGATAAGAAATCCAAAATAAAAAAAAAAAAAAATCGCTGTCCTAAATTTTTTTTTTTTTTTTTTAAGATTTTATTTATTTATTTGAGAGAGAGAATGAGAGAGAGCACGAGAGGGGGGAGGGTCAGAGGGAGAAGCAGACTCCCTGCTGAGCAGGGAGCCCAATGCGGGACTCGATCCCGGGACTCCAGGATCATGACCTGAGCCAAAGGCAGGTGTTTAACTGACTGAGCCACCCAGGCGTCCCATTTTCTATTTAAATTGTATGTTCACAAAAGATAAAAGTATTTTCAGGTGCAATTATTTGTTTGTATGAGAATACTTCTAACTATGCATATTGTCTGCTGAGATCTCAGAGGATAAAATGTTTTAATCTTGTTCTTGTTTCTTCTCTGGTTTGCCTAGCTATATCTGAATAAATGTTACATAATCCTGAGGATACATAGTCATGTATATGAAAACTAAATTTCTCCAACCAAGGATAAAACAGTATTGTTATTTTAAATATTTTCATTTCATAAAGTAAAATCAAACATATATGCATATAATTTAATCTCTTAAGTATATTACATTCAATATAGAACCAATATGGACCCACTGATGCATTATACACAATCAAAGCAGTTGAATCAGTTGACCTAATAATAGCATCGAAAATTAATAGCTATCCATTATTGAGTCAGGTACTATGAAAAGGAATTTTTCATACATAAATTCTCTAAAGGTTTTAGTATCCAAAAAACAAAAACAAAAATCTATGAGAGAGTCCATTTTGATCCCCACTTTACAAATGAGAGAATGAAGCATAGAAAGTTTAAGCCACATGCCCAATATCAAGGATTAAGTGACACAGCCAGACTTGAATGTAAGCAGTTTGGTTCCAAATCCCATATGACTAACCACTAACCAATTTGTATGAGAGGTTAACCAATGTCCCAAATGGCACATTTTAAAGTGATTACAAAAGAATTGTTCTTCTTTCAAAAGTCTTGGTTTTAGTTAAAAATAATGTGATTAATTATATTAGCGAAATATTTTATTTTCCAATGCATAGATTATGGGGGTGGGGGTAAAACAATTCAACTTTTCACCGTTATTTTCCTGCTACAGCATTCCAGGTAATTTTGTTTGAGACAATATACATGGAGATAAAGGCCAGTCATTTAATTTTTTAGCATAAGCAACAAAATATGAAAGTAAAAACAGCAACAACAACACTAACTTGAAAATCTATTTTTATCATCTGATACAATAGAAAGAGTTTGGAATTTAATGTCCTAAATATCAGGGCCCAAATCCCAATTCATCCACTAACTAGCTATATAGTACTGCTTGGGCAAGTGACTTAAATTTTCCAGGCTTTAATTTCCTCATCTATACAGTAAGAGTAATACTACTTCCCTTACAGCATTATTGGGGATTAAATGAAATTAGGTATTTGGAATACCTAAGCCAAAATCTAGCCCATTGTGAGTATTCAATAAATGTCAGCGACATTATATTCTAATCTATCTCTAAATAAAAACTTTCCTGGGGGTGGGGTAAAACTTTGAATTTATTGGTTACCCTAAGAGATCATCAGAAAAATTAATTGGTTAAGATTTGCATGAAATATTAAACAAAACTACCTGTTATACTATCATTTGATAATATATTTTCAAAATAAACCATGTAAATATAAGTGGTATGATCAGTAAGGTAAACATGGTACAGAAAACACCTGAAAAAATATTTCTAATCTAGTTGTTATTCTTACAATTCTGTCATTTGTTTCCTAGATTATATATAGAAAATGTACCAAAACTAAAATTCTAAGAACGTCTACTACACTTTAATATTAAATACCTCTTAAATGAAGGATACCATTTAAAGTTTTTAAAAAGAAAAACTATACAGCATGAAGCAATATGGTTTAGAGTTCCCTCCCTCTCTCATTGCAAAATGAAAATAAAAGAAGCTTAATTTTTTTGTTTTATTTAATGTAGGGGTTGCTTTTGTTTTGTTTTGTTTTGGGATATACTTTTTGACAGCAGATACCCAATTATATTTTCATGGTCCATATCCATGCACAGGGGCAGAAAATTATTATTAGTTCTCAAGCAAACTGATGAAAGGACCAAAAGAATAGAGAGAAAACAAATCTTTAACTTTTGCTTTAATAAATCTTTTATAACCTAAAAATCAGTAAGATCTGCTTAGTATCAAGTTTTAAGGTAAATAAAAAAATAATTCAAGATTATTCTTTAAGTGTTCAATAACCTGAAATGCTGCCATCCTACTCTAGACTTTTGGAAATCAATACTAGAAATGAATCAGGCTGCAAGGGATTCATCTACTATAAGCTTCCTTCTGAATCCAGACAAAATAAGAAGAGTTATGTTATATACCACTGGAAAAGTGTCATGTAACATTGATTTACTATGTTAGTGACAGCACTGAGAAAACAAATCAAACTATCCAAGAAAAAGCAAAAAGTGCACTCTACAAATGTCCTTTCGATAACATTATTAGCTCTGGGTAAAACCATGAGGCACAAAGATATATTGAAAGTAGCCATGAATCTTGCTTAATTCATTTGACCTCTTAACATTTATAACTATGAAAATTTTACTTATTTAAATATATTTATCAGATATACTGTCACTATGGAATGCAATTCTCTTTATAATCATTTATTAAAAACATGATTGAATCAATAAGTGTGACACAAACTATTAGAAAACATTATTTTGAAACAATGTAGCTCATGTAATTTGAACATTCAATTTTTTTTTTTTAAATATTGAGAGAGAACACACGAGCGGGGGGATGACAGAGGCAGAGGGCTCAGCAAAGAACCCAACACGGGGCTCCATTCCAGGACTCTGGGATCACGACCTGAGCCAAAGGCAGATGCTCAATTGACTGAAGCCACCCAGGCACCCCTGAGCATCCCATTCTTAAGCAATGCTTTGAGAAGTCAAAGGTGAATTCTCTTATTCCTCTAAGTAATAGGTAAAATATTAAGTACATATGATATTTTCTATTTAGGTAATAGAGAACAAATCATGATTTTATTATGGTTAAGGGTAACATATTCTGCTAGTCATTAACAGTGGCAACACACGATTTTCACTAAAAAGCCAATTTAGTAGACATCGCATTATCATCTTCCCCTTTTATATCAACTTTAGATTAATATTACATTGTAATTTAATAACATTCTTCTCCAAAGAGCCACCATGACTTTAATTTTATTCTATGGTGGTGTTATGGTCTCATATATTACAGGTTCTTCAGTTATCCATGAATTCAAGACACCTGGTATAATTAAAATTTAATTTGATACTAACCTAAGGAAAATAAAAGGATTGGTATAAGTAATTCAAGTAACAAAATTCTCTCCCCCACCAACAAATGAAGTATATTCATGGCACAAATGAAAATCAAATGAAATTTAATTAAATTGCCTCAGATTCAAAGCATACTTTATTATTGTCATTTAAAAAAATGGATATGTAGTTCTAAGAAGCTAACATTTGCCTAAAATATATTTAAAAATTAAAAATCAGAAAGCCTATCCCCCCATTCCATAGTTATATTTGTTATATCCGCCATGCATGAAATATTTATGGCTACCTGAGTCTCACACAAAGATGAGTGGATACCACCTCAGATTCAAGATTGTAGTCATTTTTCAGGGAAGAGTCACAACTCCCTAAAAATTTCTGCCTGGATTAAGAATAGTTTGTTTCATGGAACATCAATTTCTAAGCTTTTGAAAGAGCAATTTCACAATCCTGCCTGAGAAGGCATGACTATTGGCCCCCTTACAGAGACTAAGACCATGTGAGCAGGTATGGTGCCCAGTGGAAACTGTGATTTATCATGCTACTGTCAATAAACTACAGAAGAGTTTGGGCCAAACAAATAGGAAGCCATGGTGGAGGGCCATGGTGCAAGGAAGCCAAGTAACAGGGGAGCCAAGCGTGTGCTGGACTAATTTAATTTTTTAAAGCTGTAACTCAGCCCACCCCTTAGGGACACAATTTCTTTCTGGCAACATTTTCTGTGAAGCTAAAACAGCTGCTTCACCTATCTCAAATCAGTTACTGTGCTGTTTCCAGCAAATGTTTACCAAAAATAACAATTGTCTTGCATGCTTTTCCAGAAAATTTAGATTGAACAGATTATCATGCCCCTAAAGTTAGGGTTGATATAAACTATATTTGATAATAAAAATTTAACTCTGATATTTCTAGTGATGTGGAGAAATTAAGCAAATGTCTAAAGATGCTGTAAAATAATAGAAAACCATATATTTAAATAACATAATTTTAAAAATTGTTATGAAGGGCAATAGATTTATAAATTATTATTTAAATCCAATTTGGAATAGTTTTAACCTTTTATAATATAGAAAATCTTTAAAGCATTTAAAAACAATTGATAAAAATTTAACAACCGTTATATTTTGCCTGATTTTCATTCTCCTAATAAAAAGAAAATTTCACAAGAATACCAGATCTGACCTCTTCAACACTGAATATATTTTCTATTTTCTCTTTTGGGTTTTTCGGCACATTTATTGAAGTCAAAACAAACTGTTAAAGGACTAGCACTCATTTGAAAAGAAACTTTTCCCCATAAGACACTGAAAATACAACATATTTACCAATTCACTATAGGACATAGAATTCAGTGCCATTCAGTGCCATCAGGTGGTGAAATAGGACCTCTTTTGTTTTGTTTCCCAGCTTTAAATGCCAGATCCTCGTTCATAATCGACACTTTTAATCTTACAAAGTTAGATTGAACATACTAAACAGGAAAAAGCATGCATGACTTCATATTTTTTTATGTATGTCAGTTGGAATCAATACTATGCATGCACAAAGGACATTCGACAGCACAGTGTTAGAGGACTCCTATGCCTCTGGAAGAGAAAGTCTACAAGACCTCAGCAGAAGCTGAAGGTCAGAATGTAAAGAAACTTATATCCAGGTCCAGGAGGTACATTAAAAAAAAAAAAAATGCTAGAAGGCAAATTCTCTAGCTTCTGGCTAAATTTAGTGAGATGTCACAGTCCAGATGAATCAAGTTTCAGGAAGTAGGATGAATGTCAAATGGCTTATGCCAAAGAGCAGCTTGTTCTTGGAGCATGCTTAAGGCCATTTTGCTCAGAGATTTCAGGGAGGAAACCTGCAATCGTAACTCCGAAAAGCCCACTAAAAATCATTAAAGAATATATATCTTTTAGACACATTGAATTATATGAAATGACTGACTAGGCCTCCAGCAGCATCCTGAAAAACTTTTTTTTGTTGTTGGTAGAAAATTGTTTCAAGAGCAGAATAACTGAGAATAAGTCCATGTAGCTTTCTGAGCCAAAGTTAGCAGATGTCCTCTTATCTTAAATGTTACATGAAAAACAAGGCAAACAGAATAAAGCATATGGACTTGACAAAATTCAGAGTTGGGTTTAAAAAGAAATATACAGTGGCCAGTTTTAAAGTTGTGAATATACCTTCCTTCCAAATAATGATATGACTGACAGCCATGTGCTTGGCTGGCCACAGACGCCCAGCCAGTTAGCACAGCACCTCTGGAGCTGCCAAGATGACTACTAGAGTTCCAAATACCAATACCACAACTAACACGTGAGCATCATGCTTGCAATGCTCATATCATCCTACATTAGCTACACTGATCTTCCATCTGTCAGAGACATATCTGGCACTTGAATAATAAATGATACTATATTAGCATGACTTATCAGAACAACAATTAATAGCACCATCTGTTTATTAAAAACAAGGATATTTGTCTAAACCTTGGCAAAATCTTGCTTTGTAAACAAATATTTTCTCTTGGTGAACTGGGTCCAAAAATATTACAACAATTCCTATCTAAAACAAATCCTTTTAGAAGGACAGCATAGCAGATATGATGTTGTTCTACACTATATTTCTGGAAATGTCTAAACAACTTAATTCTATTTGGTGGGAGATTGTAAATCATGTTCATGGAAGCAGAGGAAAAAAATGATGACTGTAGACACAAAACATAGTTATGATTATCCACACATGGGATATATGCATTAAACACTGTGCTAAAAGTTATAAGAAATTTGAACTCCTTAGGGACATAAAATATAATCTTCCAATGGAAAATTAAACAACTTAAGTGAACATAAAAATAACCTCTGCCAAAACTCCTTTCCCCAACTACAATCACACCCCCCCCCAACCTATATAATTGTTAAAGAACATACAGAAAGAAACTAGGGGAAAAAAGAAAAAAAAAAAAAGAAAAAAAGAAACCAGAAACCCAAATCCACAAGTGAATAAATGGGGTAAGTGGAAATGGGAGAAGTCAGATATCAGAAATATAATTTAAGAAACTTAAAAAATTTGACCATTTTTTATGTAGTATATATAAAGCAAATATGCTGATTTATAAGTCTTATTACAAAACATCTATATATTTATTTTCAATGTAGAATGACCTATATGTAATTCCATGGCAATATAAAGCGAACAGCTTCTTCAAGGATATAAACATATAACTGCCATTCCACTTTAAATTTTATAATTCACACTTTTTAGAATGTATGAACTTATTCTTCTTGTGAGCATTAAAATCACCAGCTAAACTGAGCACCGGGGCGCCTGGGTGGCTCAGTCAGTTAAGCGTCTGCCTTCGGCTCAGGTCATGATCCCAGGGTCCTGGGATCGAGCCCCACATCGGGCTCCCTCCTCAGCGGGAAGTCTGTTTCTCCCTCTCCCTCTCCCCCTGCTTGTGATCCTGCTCTCACTGTGTCTCTCTGTCAAATAAATAAAATCTTTAAAAAAAATAAAATAAAATAAAAAATAAAAAAATAAAAAATAAATAAACTGAGCACCAAAATCAGTCTTCCTCAATTAATAACAATTGATTACTAAATGAGGGTGTTTATAGATTTCTCACCAAATCAGTTAACTTTATAGTTATTCTTCTTGATTTTAGATCTCAAGGACACTGAGATATTATTATTAATAACAATTATTAAGAATTTATTAAGTATAAGGGATTGGCCTAATTTATTTTATATTTAATTCTCAAAACTCTTTGAAATAGCACCATTCTTTGTTTAATTTTGCCTATGAGGATTTGAGAGACAAAGCCCAGAAAACAGTCTCAAGTTACAGTTATGAAGAAGCAGGACCAGGTTTCAGCCCCTGGGAATCTGGATACAAAGACTGTATTCCCCCTCAATGAATAAACCTATTTCCCCCTTAAATGTTTGAAAACAGCTGTAGATATGGTCTGATAAATTACATGTACAGGGGGATTATTCCCATTCAGCTGATGTCCACCTAGAGATTCCTACTTCCTGTCATCACAGTGCACCAAGATTTGGATACACTTAAAATTGAATTTAATTTTATACTAATAATTCTTAAATCATGTCCTTCAGTAGGGAGTGTAGGTTCAAGTAGGTATTCAGGTATTTCTGAGACAACAAACTTTTCAAACCTGTTGTTCAGTTTGATAACAATTTAAATGAATTTTGAACTTAAATGTTTTAATTTATGAGTATCACTTTTATTTTTACTTTTTTAAATATTTTATTTACTTGAGAGAGAAAGCACAGAGGGAGAGGAAGCAGCAGACTCCCTGTTAAGCAGAGAGCCCAATGCAATGCAAGGCTTGATCCTAGGACCCCGGGATCAGGACCTGAGCCAAAGGCAGATGCTTAACCTACTGAGGCACCGAGGCACCCCTATGTATGTCACTTTTAAACTCCTCTTTCATGAATTGGCTTTTTATAACTTAAAACAATTTGGAATTCTAATTTTAGCAAATAATATATTAGCTATTATACAGATCTTTTGTTTGAAAATTAAATAAGCGCTTTCTTTATATTCTGTTAAGTCATTAATAAATATGTAAAATAGTATAAAATCAATAATGAAATCCAGTATCATAACCTCAGGCTCCTCTCTCCAGGTTTAAAACAATCCATTCGTCAATGCTCTAGAAATAATTATTTAATCAACAACTACTACACATAAAATGAACAATCACCTATGTCCCTAGAATGAAATAGTATTAAATGCTTCCTGGATCACACAATCTAATAAAGATATAAATAAAGTCATGTCACCATTATGTGAACTTGCATGTGTTTGCCTTCTAGCTGTCATTTTCCTTCCAAAGTGCTACCACATCATTTATTATATCAGCTGTTCTAAAATTTTGTCACTAGTAATCATTTACATGATAAATCAGGAAGTTTTAGAATCTACTTTTTCACTGTTTTATATACTAAATATTATCTGTTGTACTTCTACCAATTTCTCATAACCTAAGCACTCCTAATCCCTGTAGCTTTCTCTGGTTCTTCTTTTATTTAATATCATAAATAATAATGACAAATACTGCATTCAATAGCAGTGTCTAGTAATCTGTCTTATTTGGATTACAGAGTAAGGAAAATTAAACACCTTGATCCAAGTCTTTATCCAGATATACAAGCCGAACTGCATAAGTTATCATCTTTCCATTTCTTCTGGAAATCATACAAATTAAACATAAATGGAGAAAAATACAAATTACATGTCCAGCTGACATATTATCTAGATTTCATATTTTAGGCAGCGTTTGGAAAACAAATTGCGCAAAACTGCTTTTTGAATTAAAGTTGGGCCAAGAACAACAACCCCCTCCATGAAGAGAAAAACTATCCTTTGTTTACAAGAACACTTGTAGAAAGAGAAGGTCTTGGGTTCTAAGATGTCTACTCCAAAGAGCCATCTACAAATAGTTGACCAAGGAATTTAACTCCATTTAAAGAGCAGTAATATAAAGCAGAACTGGCCAAGAAATAAAAATAAAATATTAATATAAAGACATATTATAAAATTATTGAAGACCTCAGGAAAATATTGCACAGGTTTAGATGGAAATTGTGCCCCACATAATTACTGAAAGAAGTATTAATTTTGTGTAAGAAGAACACATGGTAGAAATGGAAGAACACAGAAAGAAATGGAAAGACAATAAAAGATGATTCACTAATCATACTGTTTTTTCCATCTTCTGTTTTCTATCCTTTTCGTGAATATACATTATCCATATAACAAATTATTAAAGGTGTTATATAAAGTAATTTTCATGAAAGGTAGAGGAGAAATTGAATCTTTCTTAAATATTAAAAGAACTAGACAAAACAATTTTTAGGATGCAACAATTTTTAATTAAAATATAGAAAATTTTAAATGATTTGAATAAAGTGCAAACATGTCACATCAATATATTACATTTTCAATATGCATGTACCACATAAAACAGCAAAAATTAGAGAAAATATAGGATGATGTAGAAATACAATAGGAGTGAGTGATATCAGCATCACGGTGGTGTAAGTCAGTCCACTTTTCTATTTTTTTTTTAAATAGACATCCATAACTGAACAAAAGTGTTTATACACCCTATACCAAGGGACCCCGGAGGATTCTAGCCCACCTGTGCATCCAAAAATAAAGACCTTGGTAAGGACTACAGATCCAAGGAAGTTTGCAACACTGCCCGACCCCTAATTCACTGTGATTGGGGCAGGGAAAACAAAAAAACAAAAAGCCTTGGAGAGTAGGCAGATGGGCAGATGCTGACAGGTGAGAGAAAATTTGTAGAAGTCCAGCCTGCTTGAGGGATGAATCCAGCATTGCATTGGAAGGAAAGAGAGAGAGAGAGAGAGAGAGAAGTTTGGATACAGAGAAGAGGAAAGAACTCTCCAGAGACACCCCTCCCCCAAGGCAATACTGCACCAATACTAAGCTGTTTTGTGGTGGCAGAGGGGACAATCTCCTACAGAGAAAATAAAGCACCAACCTCTCAGGTATTAAAGGAATAGATTTCTTGCTATCTGCTTCAGAACTTTGGTAGGAAATCTTCCTACAAATATCCGGGAATATCCCACTCAAGGATATCTCCACCAGGTTCATGGGCAACCCTAAACCTACACCTCCCCATTTAGCTGCTGGCTTCTTGTGCACACTCCCTAATTTACTTACTTCTCTATAGTGGACATGCCGGAAGAATAGGACAAGATGGGTGGGGAACGGAGAAAACACAAACTTGAGCAATAGCACCATCTTCTGAAACGTAAAAGTAAGGCTTCTAATAGCCAGCCTGTTGAATTTTAAGAACCAAAGAACATAAAAGTTTAATTAAGGGGGTATCTGCTACTTCCAATGTGAAAACAGAAGTGTATACCTACAAACACTATGAAAACAGTCAAGAAAATATCACAAAAAGAAAATAATTCTCCAGCAACTAAATTCAAAAGCCCTGAAAGTTAAGATCTAACTGACAAAGAATTTAAAATAGCTGTTACAAAGAAATTCAGTGAGGTACAAGAAAACTTGGAAAGACAATTCAATGAAATCAAAGATAAAATTAATAAATAGGAATTATTCACCTAAGAAATTATAAGAAAGAACCAAATTCTGGAATTGAAGTAGTCAATAAGGAGATGAAGAATGGAATAAAGAGAATTGGTAACAGGACAGACCAAATGGAAGAAAGAATAAGTGACTTGGCAAACAGGAATATAGAAATAATATGGTTAGAAGAGGATTGGGAACTAAGATTTTTTAAAAATTGAAGAAAGCCTATGAGAGCTATCAGATTTTATCAGAAAGGCAAATATTAAAATAATTGGTACTCCAGAGTGATAAGAAAGGGAGAAGGGGGACAAAGAGTTTAATAAAAATAAATAAATAAAAGAGAATATTCCAAACCTGGGAAAGGACTTGAAAATACAGCTCCACAAAGCTAATAGCACAACCTATTATCTCAATGCCAAAGACATTCTCCAACACATAGTATAATGAATCTATCAAAAATCAAAGAATCCCAGGCAGCAGTGGAAAAAATAAAAGGAACCTAGAAAGGAACCTCTCTTAGATTTTGAGATTTCACAGCAGAAATTTTACATGCCAGGAGAGAACGGAATAATATATTCAAAGTGTTGAAAGATAAAAATTGCCAATCAAGACTGCTTTCTCCAGCAAGGCTATACTTTGGATATGTCATAGGAGAAATAAAAGCTTTCCCAGACAAGCGAAAAGTTAAGGGTGTTTACTACCATTGGATTAGACTTGCAAGAAATGTTAAAAAGGAGTTTTTCAGGCTGAAATGAAAGAACACTTGTTATATGAAACCATATGAAAGTACACAACACACTGTTAGAGGTGAAAAATAGACAATTAGAACAATTAAGCTGGTGTTTAACCATTTAACTGTAATATAAAGGTTAAAGGCATAAAATACTAAAAATAACTATAGCTACTATAATTTGTTAATGAACATACATCATAAAAGGAGGTAAATTGTGACATCAAAAATTAAAAGGGGAGGAGTAAAGGTGGCACCTTTATAGGTGAACAAAGGTAAGTTGCTATTGGCATAAAATAGATTGTTATAGCTATGGTATATTTAGGCCACAAAACAAAGATGGTAACCACAAAGCAAAATTCTAGTGTAGATTCACAAAAGCTTAAAAAAAAAAAAAAAAAAAAAGAAAGAAAAGAAAAAAGAAACAGAGCATACCACCATGGAAATCCACTAATTTATGATGACGGGCAGAAACAGATGGGAAAAGAAACAATGGAAATACAAACCAACTGGAAAGCAATCAATAAGATGGCAGTATTAAGTCCTTACATATAAATAATTACTCTAAATGTAAATGGACTGAATTTAGTGAACAAAAGACACAGAGCAACTGGATAGCTTAAAACAAAACAGAACAAAAATCTATGTGCTGCTTATAAGAGACTCATTCAAACTGTAAAGTCACACCGACTCAAAGTGAAGGGATGGAAGAAGATATTCTATGCAAATGGAAACAAAAAGAGCATAGCCATACTTACATCAGACAAAATAGAATTTAAGACAAAAGCACTAACAAGAGATGAAGAATTTCACTATAAAATGATAAATGGGTCAATACTTTCAGACGATATAATAATCATAAAGGTGTACACACTGAACATTGGAACACCTAAATGTATTAGGCAAATACTAACAGCTCTAAAGGGAGAAATAAACAATAGCAGGGGACTTCAATGGGTAAATAGTACAGCAATTAATAGATCACCCAGACAAAAAAAATTAGTAAGGAAACTTAGAACTGAACCATACTTTAGACCAAATGGACTTAGCAGATATATATATAACATTCCATCCAACAGGACACACATTCTTCCCAAGTACACATAGAACACTGTCCAGAATATATCATATGATAAGCACAAAACCATTTTTAGCAAATTTATGAATATCAATATTATACCAACTATTTTTTTCTGATTATAATGGTGTGAAACTAGAAAACAAGAAAAGCTGGAAAATCCTAAATTTGCACAAACACACTTCTGGATAACCAATAGGTCCAAAAAGAAATCAAATGGGAAATTAAAAAAAAAATTCAAACAAATGAGAATGGAAACACAGCATACCAAATCCTATGGAATGTTGCAAAAGCAGTTTTGAAAGGACAGTTTATAGCAATAAATGCATATATTAAGAAATTAGAAAACTCTCAAACAACTTTATACTTCAATGAACTAGCAAAATAAACAAAACTCAGCCCAAAGTTAGCAGAAGGCTAGAAATTATTAAAATCAGAGTAGAAATAAATGAAATAGGAGAAAATATAGAAAGGATCAACAAACCTAAGAGCTGGTTTTTCAGAAAGATACAATTGGCACACCTTTAGCCAGCCTAATGAAGAAAAGAGGACTGAAATAAAATTAGAAATGAAAGGAGATATTACAACTCCATTAATACTATAGAAATACATCAGATCATAAGATAATATTATGAAAAATTATATGCCAATAAATTAGGTAAGCTAAAAGAAACTAAAAAGTCCCTAGAAATACACAACCTACCAAGACTGAATCAGGAAAAAAAAAAATAGAAAATCGGAACATACCAGTAACAAATAAAGAAATTGAATTCATAATCAAAAACTTCCCAACACAGAAAGCCCCAGGACCAGATGGCTTCACTGGCAAATTCTACCAAAGAGTTAAAGAAGAATTAACACCAAAGCATCTCAAACTCCTCCAAAAAACTGAAGAGAAGGGAATACTTCTAAACTCACTTTAAGAAGCCAGCAGTACCCTGATATCAAAGCAACACACACACACACACACACACACACACACACACACACAAAACACAACACAAAACAACACAAAACAACAACAACAAAAAAAAACACTACAGAATTATATCCCTGATAAATATATTATAGCATGGGGATAGGACCAGTGGGGAGAAAGAGCTGCCTTTTAAGTGATTTTTTTTTAAGATTTTATTTATTTGAGAGAGAGCATAGAGTGATAGTGGGAGGGAGAAACAGACTCCCCATTGAGCAGAGAGCCCAACGCAGCGCTTGAACCTAGGACTCTAAGATTATGACCTGAGCCGAAGGCAGGTACTTAACCAACTAAGCCACTGAGGCACCTCAAGAGCTGCTTTTTATAGATGCAAAAATTCAACAGACTAATAACACTCAATTCAAGAACACATTAAAAGGATTATACCCCTTGACCAAGTGGGATTTATTTCAAAGATGTAAGGATGTGTTTCTACATCTGCAAATAAATGTAATTCATCAATGACATATTTAAAAAAGAAATCACATCATCTCAATAGATGCAGATAAAAATATTTGAAAAAAACACATCATCTCATGATAAAAGTCCCCTCAACAGATTGGGTATAGAAGAAGCATACCTCAGCACAATAAAGGCCAATTTTGACAAACCCACAATTAACATTATACTCAATAGTGAAAAATTGGAAGCTTTTCTGGTAAGATCGGGACTAAGACAAGGATGTCCACTCTCACCACTCTTACTCAATACAATACTGGATGTCCTAGCCAGAGCAATTAGGCAGGAAAAAGAAAAGCCGTTCAAATTGAAAAGAAAGTAAAATCGTCATTATTTTCAGATGATATGATTTTATATGTAGAAAATACCAAAGACCCAATCAAAAAACTGTTAGAACTAATCAAATTTAGTAAAGTTGCAGGATATAAAAATCAATATACAAAAATTGGTCACATTTGTATACACTAATAAGGAAACATCTGAAAAAGAAAAATGATTTCATTCACAATAGCATCAGAAACAATAAAATACTTTATAACCAAGTTAGTAAAAGATCCATACGATAAAAACTAGAAGAATTTGTTGAAGGAAATCCAAGAAGATACAAATGGAAAGACATCCTGTGCTCATAGATCAGAATAATTAATATTGTTAAAATGTCTACACTACTGGACCATGTATAGATTCAACACAATGCCTATCAAATTCCAATGGTATTTTACACAAGAAAAAGAAAATTCAAAATTTCTGTAGAACCACAAAAGACCCAAAATAGACAAAGCAATCCTGAGAAAGAAAAAGCCAGAGGCATTACACTTCTGATTTCAATCTTACAAAGCTACAGTAATTTAAAAAATATGGTAGTGGCATAAAAACAGACATGGAGCAATGGAGCAGACTAGAGAGCCAAGAATTAAACCCTTGCATATATGGTGAACTAATATTTGACAAAGAAGCCAAAACACCCAATGGGGAAAGAATGGTCACTGCAACAAATGGCGCTGGCCAAACAGGAGAAACACATGCAGAAATTGGACCCCTATCTTACACTATTCACAAAAGTTAACTTGAAATGGATCAAAGACAGACCTAAAACTTAAAACTCCTTAAGAAGTTCCTTGACATTGGTCCTGACAATGATTTTTTGGGGTATGACACCAAAAGCACAAACAACAAAAGCAAAAAACAACAAGTGGGACTATATCAAATATCAAAATTGTACAGCAGAAAAAAATAATGAAAAGGTAACCTACAGAATGTGACAAAATATTTGCCAACCATCTATAAGACCATGGGTTAATATTAAAAAAAATATTATATATATATATATATATATATATATATATATACACAAAGAATTCCCGTAACACAAAGAAAAAAAACCCAAACAGTCCAATTTAAAAATGGGCAGAGGAGCTAAATAGACATTTTTCCAAAGATGCATCCAAATGGCCAACAGGTATATGAAAAGATGCTCAACATCACTAATCAACAGGGAAATGCAAATCACAGCCACAGGAAGTTTATCCCCTCACATCTATTAGAATGGCTATTCAGGAAGACAGAAGGTAGCAACTGATGAGGTGAACATGGAGAAAAGGTAACCCTTGTATATGGTTGGTGAGAATGTAAATTGGTTCGGACTCTGTGGAAAACAATATGCAGTTTCCTCAAAAAATTAAAAATTGAACTGCCATATGACCCAGCAATTCTACTCTGGGTTTATAACCAAAGGAAATTAAAATAGGATATCAAACAGATATGTGCAATCCCATGTTTATTGTGGCATTATTCACAATAGACAAGATATGGAAACAACCTAAATGCCCATCAACAGATAAACTGTGATATGTATGTATGTGTAAACACACATACACACACACAGTGGAATATTATTCAGTCAGGAGAAAGCACACCCTGCCATTTGTAACAATATGGATCACCCTTGGAAAATTATGCCAAGTAAGATAAGTCAGAGAAAGACAAACCCTTTATGATATTACTTATATGTGTGATCTAAAAAAGCCAAACTCAGAAATAAGAGTAAAATGGAGGTTACCAGGGGATGGGGGATGGAGAGATAGAATGGATATTGTTTAAGGTACAAACCTGCAACAAGTAGTAAATAAGTCCTAGAGACCTAATGCACAGTATAGTGAATATAGATTTCAATATTGTATTATAAGCATAGAACTTCTTAGGAGACTAGATCTTAATTATTCCAACCACTAGAAAAAAATAATTATGTGATATAATAGATGTGCTAATTATTGTGACAATGGCAATCTTATTACAATATATAAATGTATCAAATCAGTATGTTGTACACCTTAAATTTACACAATGTTATATGTTAATCTAAAAACTACAATGGGAATATCCGAGATCTTTTCCATAACACCTTTGAGATATAATTGACATACATAAAAATGGCCTAAAGTATCCAGTTTAATGGCTTTTTATTTACAAAGTTGTGCATTCATCATCACAATCAGATTTATACATTTTTATTACATCATAAGAAACTCTGAACCCATTAGCAGTTATTCCCCCTTTCTCTCTCTGAGGAGATAGAGAAACTGCTAATCTACTCTGTCTTTGGATTTATTTATTTTTGACATTTTACATAAATGAAATCATATGCTATGTGGTCTTTGTGACTGACTTCTTTCACTTAGCATATTGATTTCAAGATTTACTCATACTGTAGCACATACCAGTACAATTTTTAAAAATTGAATAATATTTCATCATATAGATATATCATATTTTATTTACCCATTCATCAGTTGATGGACATTTGGATTGTTTCCATTTTAGGCAAAACATAAGATCTTAATTTACTTTTCTCTATACATAAATAAGTTCATGAAAAATATTTAAATGTACACAAGACTTAAAATTATTAATTCAGATATAGTTGAATTGCTGTATCTTTAAAACAATGAATGCACTCTTTTAAAATGCCAATAGGGTTTGCACAATGGACTATAAGTTAGGTCACAAAGTTACTCTCAGTAACTTAATAAGTATCAATGAAATACAGAGATATGTGTTTCTACTGCAATGACACTTGAACTTCAAAAATCAAATGTCTTTTTCTTCTATTAAAAAATATTGCCAAATATTCTTTGAATTAAAGACAATAAAAGTTGAAAATACAAATAAAATTGCAAACAATATGTACCAAAAACTATGTGATAAGATAAAGTGCTGCTCAGGGGAAGAGGGAAACAAAATTATAGAATTTATGCTAATATTTATGAATGGGAAAAACTAAGTTAAGCATCTTACTAAAAAATAGGAAAAGTAATATCAAAGCAAACAGTAGGAAGGCCAAACATGGGATTAATAAAGTTAAATAAAGTTAATAAAAAGCACTAGAAATCTAAAGAATTCCAAAGAAACAACAACAACAAAAACCTCCAGTAATTTTAGCATTTAAAATTTTTTAAATGATAAACTATTTCAATTTAAAAAGTAATGGGAGAAGTGGGGAGAGCTTGGGAAGATGGCAGAGTAGGAAGACCCTGAGCTCTCCCCATCCAACATGTACAACTAAATACCATCTACATCCAAGTCAATAAATAAGAGAGCCACCCAAAAACTGCCAGAACAAACTCCACAACTCAATATAGAGAAGACACTGCATCTAAAAGTTTAGGAAGGCCAGAAAGGCAGAGGGAGGCCGCCTGCAAGAGGGAGGGAGCTGCAAACACAAAGACAGCAGAGAAATGGACCCCTCTCACCGGGGAGCCCACAGGGTTCGACTAATCCCCATAAAGTTTGGATTTAAAATCCAGAGGTGCTGAATTCCATCAGTTTTTAAAACCAGTGGGACTTGGAGCCTGGAGCCTTAAAAGTCAGCCTGCTCAGCACTGGGCTAGTGGGGATGGCAAGTGCTGGCTGGGTTGCCACCCTTAAAAAGACAGCAGCCTGCATGGAGAGGCAACATAAAAACAGTAGTTTACAAAATTCCAGGGGCAAACAGGAGACAGATCTATTCATATTGATTTTGGAGCATGTTGGAGGACTTAACCAAAAACTAGGGAACTGGCAGGACCATTTTTCTCCCCTGCCCCTAAGCATAAACACAGAGCCACCTGCAGAAGGCAGCACTGCACAGACACTTGCTACCTAACCTGCTAGCAGTGTGTCATGCCCACAAGTTCTCCTGAGGACTCACACACTCCAAGCAGTCCCCAGGCTTGGGCTCCAGGTAAATTTTATAAAGCAATGCATAGCCCCCAGCTGCCACAGTGCACACGCCCCCCCTCAAGCCACCACACCATTTAGGGGATCTGGCATAGGACAAGTGGCCCAGAGCAGATTTTGCTAACACTTCTGCCCCAATCTCAACATCCCCAGCAGACACACCTCTTCAGAGCTGACATGCCTGGGTCCCATTAACAGCACAAAGATCAAGCACAGCGCACAACAGGCAGAGAGTCAGTGCAGTTGACTGCACTGAAAGGAAAAGTAACTCAGACACAACAGCAGGGCATAAGCAACACACATAAGATACTCTCCTGAAGTGCCGGGTTCTGGTGAACACGGGACACTATGCTGCAGGGCACTCCAAGACCTATTCTTCATAAAGTCACTGCTTTCAAAAGAAGACATAGCTGACTCTCTTAATACAAACACAGAGAGTTAGACAACATGAAGAGACAGAAATTTATCCTACATGAAAGAACAGGGCAAGGCCACTGTCAGAGATCTAAACAAAACAGATATAAGTAACATGCCCGATAGAGAATTTAAAGCAATTATCATAAAGATACTCACTGGACTTGAGAAAAGAGTGGAAGACATGAGTGGGACCCTTAACACAGAGATAAAGGGCTCAAAAAATGAAATGAGAAACACACATGATGGAATGAACAGCAGGATGAAGGAAGCACAGGAACAAATTAGTGACATAGATGAGAGTAATGGAAAGTAATCAAGCTGAACAAAAGAGAGAGAAAAGGAGAATAGACTTAGAGGACTCAGCGACTCCATCAAATGTAGTAACATTTGTATTATAAGCGTTCCAGAAGAAGAGAGCAAAAAGGGAGCAGAAAATATATTTGAAGAAATAATAGGTGAAAACTTCCCTAATCTGGGGAAGGAAACTGATATCTAGAACAAGGAGGCACAGAGAACTTAAATCAAAATCAATAAAAAACAGATGCACACCAAGACATTATGATTAAATTTGCAAAATATAGTGATAAAGAAAAAAAATCTTAAAAGCAGCAAAAAAAGTCCCTAACTTACAAGGGAGACAAATAAGATTAGCATATCTTTCCACAGAAATTTGGCAGGCCAGAAGAGAGTGGCATGATATATTCAAAGTACTGAATAGGAAAAATCTGCAGTCAAGAATACTCTATCCAGCAGGGCTATCATTCAGAATAGAAGGAGAGATAAGTTTCCAAGGAAAACCAAAAGCAAAGCAGTTCATGACCATTATATCAGCCCTGTGAGAAATATTAAAGGGGACTCTGAGTGGAAATGGGAGACCAAAAGTGACACTATAAAGGTAGAAAACACAAAAGCAGAATAAAGGAGTATTTATTAAAAAAAAAAAAAAAAAAAAGTCCAGAAACTCACATACAAAAAAAGGATATAAAATATAACATATACCTAAAATGTGGGGAGGAGAGGAGAAAAGAATGGGTTCAAACTAAAACAACCATCAACTTAATATAGATTGCTATATGCATAAGAGGTTATATACAAACCTAATGGTAACCATATATCAAAAACCACTAATAGATATGCAAATAATAAAGATAATTGCAAACCTAACATTAAAGTAAATCAGCAAAACATGAAAGAGAAAGAAAGAGAAAGTCTTCAGAAACAACCACAAAATAAAATGACAATAAATACATATCAATAATCACTTTGAATGTAAATAGAATAAGTGCTCCAATCAAAAGACATAGGGTGACAGAATGGATTAAAAAAAAAAAAAAAGACTTATCTCTATGCTATCTACAAAACACTCATTTTAGACCTAAAGACACCTATAAATTGAAAGTGAGAGGATGGAGAAATTTTATGCAAATGGATGTCAAAAGAAAGCCAGAGTAGCAATATTTATATGGAACAAAATAGACTTTTAAAACAAAGATTTGTTATAAGAGGCAAAGAAGGGCTCCATGTAATAATAAAGGGAAAATCCCAACAAGAAGATACAATATTTGTAAATATTTATTCACCCAACATAGGAGCACCCAAATACATAAAACAGATAACCAAACAGAAAGGAACTAATCAATAAAACAATAATAATAGGGGACTATACCGACCTGCATACATCAATGGACATATCATCTAAACAGAAAATTAACAAAGAAACAATGGCTTTGAATGACACATTGGACCAGATAGTTTTAACAGATATATTCAGAACATTCCATCCTAAAACAGCAAAATATGCATTATTTTCAAGTACACATGGAGTATACTCCAGAATGGATCATATATTAGTCCATAAAACAAGCCTCAACAAATTCAAGAAGATCTAAGTCACACCATGCATTTTTCTGACCTCAAAGCTATGAAACTAGAAAGCAACAAGAAAAATTCTGGAGACCACAAATACATGGAGATTAAATAACTTGCTACTAAACAATGGATGTGTCAGCCAGTAAATGAAAGAATAAAAAATTACACAGAAACACATAAAGATGAAAAAAAATCCAAAACCTTGGGATGCAGCACAAGAGGTTATAAAAGGGAAGTTTATAGCAATACAGTCGTACTGAAAAAAAAAAAAATCTCAAAAAACTGAACCTTACACCTAAAGGAGCTAGAAAATGAACAACAAACAAAACCTAATACAAGCAGAAGGAAAAAAATAAAGATTAGAACAGAAATACATGATACAGAAACTAAAAAACAATAGAACAGATGAATAAAACCAGGAGCTGGTCCTTTGGGAAAATAAATAAATAAGATTGATAAACCTCTAGCCAGACTTATCAAAATGAAAAGAGAAATGACCCAAATAAGTAAAATCACAAATGAGGGGAAATAACAACCAATACCACAGAAATACAAACAATCATAGGAGAATTTTATGCAAGATTATATGCCAACAAACTGGACAACCTAGAAGAAATGGATAAATTCCTAGAAATGTATAAACTACCAAAACTGAAAGAGGAAGAAAATAGAAAATTTGAACAGACTGATAACCAGCAAAGAAATTGAAACAGTAATCAAAAATCTCCCACCCAAAAAAAAGTCCAGGACCAGATGGCTTCCCAGGGGAATTGTGCCAAACATTTAAAAAAGAGTTAATACCTATCCTTCTCAAATTATACCAAAATATAGAAAAGGAAAAATTTCCAAATTCATGCTATGAGGCCAGCATTATCCTGATACTAAAAATAGATAAAGGCACTACAAAAAAAGAGAATGACAGGCCAATAACTCTGATGAACTCAGATGCAAAAATCCTCAATAAAATATCAGCAAACCAAACTCAAAAGTACATTAAAAAAGTCATTCACCACAATCAAGTGAGATTTATTCCTGGGTTGCAAAAGTGGTTCAATATTTGTAAATCAATCAATGTGACACACACATCAATAAAATAAAGGATAAAAACGATATGATCATTTTAATAGGCACAGAAAAAGCATTTGACAAAGTACATCTATTCAAAATAAAAACACTCAACAAAGTAGGTTTAGAAGGAACATACCTCAACATAGTAAAGGTCATAGATGAAAAACCCACAGTTAACATCATACTCAATGGGGGAAAACTTAGAGTTTTTCCCTTAAGGTCAGGAACAATACAAGGATGTCCACTTTCATCACTTCTATTCAACAGAGTACTGAAGTCCTGGCCACAGCCGTCAGACAACAGAAAGAAATAAAAGGGTTCCAAATCAGCAAGGAAGAAGTCAAATTTTCACTATTTGCAGATGACATGATACAGAAAACCTGAAAGACTCCACCAAAAAACTACTAGAACTGATACACAAATTCAGTAAAGGTACAGGATAAAAAAAATTCAATGTACAGAAATCTGTTGCATTTCTATTTACCAATAATGAACAGCAGAAAGAGAAATTAAGAAAACAATCCCATTTACAACGGCACCAAAAATAAGATACCCAGGAATAGACCTATATTCTGAAAACTATAAAACACTGATGAAAGAAATTGAAGACAACACAAACAAATGGAAGTAAATTCAATGTTCACAGATTGGAAGAATATTGTTAAAATGTCTCTACTACCCAAAGCATTCTACATATTTAATGCAATCCCTATCAAAATACCAACAGCCATTTATAGAACTAGAAAAAAACAATTCTAAAATGTCTATGGAACCACAAAAGACCCCAAATAGCCAAAGAACATTGGAAAAGAAAAGCAAAGCCAGAGGCATCACAATTCTGGACTTCAAGTTATATTACAAAGCTGTAGTAATCAAAACAGTATGGTACTGGCACAAAAATAGATACATAGATCGTTGGAACAGAATAGAAAACCTATAAATAAACCCATTATATGGTTGATTACTCTTTGACAAAACAGGAAAAATATGCAATGGGAAAACAACAGTCTCTTCAACAAATGGTGTTGGGAAGATAGACAGCAACATGATGAAGAATGAAACTGGACTTTCCTACTCTGTACACAGGTCATGATCTCAGGGTCCTGGGTGGAGCCCCACATTGGGCTCCCTGCTAGCTGGGAGTCTGCTTCTCCCTCTCCCTCTGCCCCTACCCCTGCTTTTGCTCACATGTGCACACGCGTGTGCATTCTCTCTTCAAAATAAATAAAATTTTTAAAAAACTACAATGAGATACCACCTCACACCTGTCAGAATGGCTAAAATCAAAAACACAAGAAACGACCAAGTGTTTGCAAGGAAGTGAGAAAAAGGAACCATCGTGCACAGTTGGTGGGAAATCGAACTATTGCAGCCATTGTGGAAAACAATATAGAGGTTCCCCAAAAACTTAAAAATAGAACTCCTTATGATCCAGCAATCACACTATTGGATATTGACTAGATGAATAAAAAAATGCTAATTCAAAGGGATATAGGCACCCCTATGTTTCTAGCAGCATTATTTACAATAGCTAAGATACAGAAGCAGCCCAGTGTCCATCGGTTGATGAATGGATAGAGAAGACGTGGTATATATATACAATGGAATATTATTCAGTCATAATAAGAGTGAAATCTTGACTTTCCAATGGCATGGATGGAACTAGAGAGTATTATGCTCAGTAAAATAAGGCAGATAAAATACCATATTATTTTACTCTCATGTGGAATTTAAGAAACAAAACAAACCAGCAAAAGGGAAAAGAGAGAGAAAGAGATAAACCAAAGAACAGACTCTTAATTATAGAGAACTGATGGTTACCAGAGGGGAGTTGGGTAGGGGATGGGTTAAATAGGTGATGGGGATTAAAGAGTGTACTTGTCATGTCATGAGAGCACCGGGTGATGCATGCAATTGTTGAATCACTATATTGTACACCCAAAACTAATATAACACTGTATATGAACTGGAATTAAAATTTAAAAAAATTTAAAATGGGGAAAGTATGCAAAAATGCAAAAAGAATAATGATAAATACAAAAATGGAAATATTGAGTTAACTTTTATAATATTATCAAAAATATTTTAAAATAAATTAGGAAAATTTCTAGGAAAATACAGTTTACCTAAGGATAATTCAGAAATGAGAAACCATCTACAAAGATAACTTTCTATAGATGGAATACAGAATTTGTCAATAAATAATTTTTGAATTAAACAAGGCAGTTAGATGGTTTTCAGATGAATACTACCAAATGTTTAAAGATAACTAAGTAATCAGAGAAAATGATTGTTCTAACTATAGCTCTCTCTCTCTCACACACACACACACACACAATTTATTCATGAATAGGTTCAAAAAATATTAAGTAAAATATTAGTGTACTGGAAAAGATAAGGTGTGCTCGATTTAGTTTTATTTATATCCTCCAATAGTGCCTCCATTGTGCGGAGAAAAACCCAAGACTACAAAAAGGAGTTGATCATGTTGAAATACATTTCTAGGCCCGAGATTCAGTGGCTCCTGTTCTGGGTGCCATGTCAGCAAATGGAAATTAGAATTTACTTTTGTGTCCTTATAAATGCTCTACTTGACCAGGAGTGCACTATATACAGCCAGCCAATTCCCAAATGCAAAGCCCACTCTGAGCTTTTTATTTAATTTCCTTCTTCTTTTTCACTCCCAGAAAAGTCTAGGTGACCCCAACTCATCAGATATTTTCTATTTTTCTCTTCATGTCCTTTATTCTTTACACTATAAAAACCTCCTACCTTCTGCCCCATTTTGCAGTTCTCTCAAAGTAGGCTGTCCACTTCATGAAGTGTTAAAGTTCGTTTTTATCACCAAAATTGTCTTTAATAATTTTTCAACAATGGCCAACATGAACATTCATTTTTCAGTGATGATAGTCACTCACTGAATGCTCAAGCCTACAAACACTTGCTGTTCTGAATCTAAAACGAGAGTTCCAGGATGGTACTACTTCTGGAGAGTTTTTTTTTACTTGGCACCCTTGCATTCCAAAAGGTAAACTGATACTTGATTTCTATAGGCAGTAAGTGTTAAATTGACACAGAAATGCAAACAATAATGTACAAAGTCAGGTAGAATCTTGGAATCACAGACTTACTGTCTAGAAGCGACCTCCAGGAGCAGAGATTCGGCTGTTTGGGTTATTCTGCAGCATTAGCTCTGGCGGCTGAGAGTCAAGCTTTTATAATGGGATTATTCACAGCTGTTCTCAAACTTGAGTGAGCATCAGAATCACCTGGAGGGTTTATTAAACCACAGATGGCTGGGCCCCACCACCGGTTTCTGGTTTGTAGGTCTGAGTAAGGTCTAAGAATTTGCATTTGTAATGAGTTCCCAAGGGATGATAATAATGCTGGTCTAGGACCACACTTCAAGGTCTAGACTAAGCTTCTCTTTTTGAGATGGAGAAACAGGCCTAGCTAGTGAGATTAGAAGGAACCTGACCAGGGGGCACCTGGGTGGCACTGTTGGTTAAGCTTCTGACTCTTGGTTTCAGCTTAGGTCATGATCTCAGTGTCATGATCTCTGCAGGGTCATGAGATCAAGCCCCATGTCCAGCTGTGCTCAGCAAGGAGTCTGCTTGAGATTCTCTCTCTCCCTCCGCTTCTGCCCTTCCCACTCTTGCTCTCTCTCTCTCTCAAATAAATCTTAAAAAAAAAAGTAGTGAGTTGCCCAGGATCAATCACACTATCAGTTTTTGACACAGCCAGAAATCAGTCGTTAGGCATGGGGCAGTTCTATTATTTCTCCTCTCTCTCCCTTCTTCCCATCAAATTTATATACATATATATTCATATACTATATAAATCTATATTAGTTTTTCCTTTAAGACAACAGAAAGCTTGTCCCTCACCAGAATAGTGTGAAGAGTTAGGAAATGATTACATTGAAAAATACAGTAGGACCATACTTCCACAATACACTATCTCAAAGTTTAAAAAAAATCTCCAATTTCAATACTTTAAAAGAACAAAAGTTTATTTTTCACTTAATCTGCATTGTCATCAATGGACAACTGGTTTTTCAAATCTGGCTCACCCATGGATCCAAGCTAAAGAAGAAGTCATCATTGAGATTATTGTTAGTTAGAGAGAGAAGGAATGAGATATAAAAAATGCCCAGTGGCTCTTAATATTTCCACCTGGAAGGGGCATAGTTCACCTCCACTCATTTTATTATCTAGAGAAAGTCACTCAACCACACCTGAAATGTGACATCTTTTATGCCTCATCTCAAAACCTCTCAGCCCTCCTTTTGGCTTTGACTTTTGCTGTATGTAACCAACAATATATGTATATGTATGTATAGCCTTGCAGCTTAGTGGCAGGGTGCATATCTTTCTTTCAGCATAAAGGTTGCCCACCCAGCCATTAAAAGGCATTTGTAGGTGAACTCACTTAGCCAACCTGGGATGTACAAAAACCCATGTCTGTGAAAGGATAATATCCTCAGATCAATCTTAGAGATACAGGGGATGAAAATAACCCCCTTTTCCTTCTTTCTAGGGAGTTAGTTCCATGTTTGATTCCACATGATAAGATGATCAAACTATTAAGAACAAGAAGGAGGGACACCTGGCTGGCTCAATAGGTTAAACATCTGCCTTTGGCTCAGGTCATGATCCCAGGGTCCTGGGATTGAGCCTTGATAGGTCTCCCTGCTCAGTGGGGAGCCTACGTCTCCCTCTGCTTCTGGCACTCCCCCCTGCTTGTTTTCTCTCTCCCACTCACTCTCTCAAATAAATAAAAAAAAATCTTTGAAAAAATAAAATAAAATAAAAACAAGAGGGGAATTATAGTAAGTCAATTTTATTTATGCCTGTTATGTGCACAAAGAGTAATCATGTAGAAAATATCACAATCATAAATAAAAATATAATATTCTTATGAATAAATTTAAAGAGAATTGTTAAAGACATATGACAATAAACCAAAGAAATATAAAATTCTACTCTTGACACAAAAGAAGAGTTTGGACATTGAATATACATAACTTACTTCTAACCATAAACCAAAAATAAATTTGGATCTATACATCATATCACATGCCATGATTAGTTGTAAATTGGTTTAAAGATTTAAGTTTAAAAATGAAAACAGTAAAAAAAAAATATTTAAAAGATTGGAACATGTTATTAAAAACATGAATAAAATAAAGTCTTTCTAAGTCTAATTCCAAATACAAAATTTAATACAATATAATAAAAGATAATTTTCTAAAAAAGATGTTCTATATTAAAACACACACACACACACGTATCATAAGCAAAGTCACAATACAAAAGACAAAGCAGGAAAAAAATATTGCATCTCATACCCCAGATTAAGGGCTATACTTCCTATTATAGGAAGAATCCTAGAAATAGAACAAAAAACTGGAAAGTACATAAAGAGTGATTATTTTAAAATGAAATATTAGAAAAGATCATTTAAACATATGAAAAGAAGCTTCACTTTTCTCCCTCATAAAAATAAGTATGATTTTCATCTAACTGGTTGGTAAATCCACATATCTTTGATCACACTTGGCAAGGCTGTGGGGACAGAGCAACTCTCACACTTTGCCAATGGGAGTTTAACTAATATAAACCATATAGAAAGCATTGTAGCCGTATTTCACAAAACTTTTGACCCAGCAATTCACTTCTGAGTGTTTTAGTAACTGATGTATCTGCACATGTACATAGAGATATGTCTACATTATCATTTGCTCCATCATCAGTTTTAAAGCTGATGATTGGAGATAGTTTAAATATTAATTAGGGTTTAGATGATAATATACCCATACACAAATACTATATAGCTCTAAGATAGTTCTCTATATCATACAGAATACTTTGTAAAATGTATTTTTAGATTAAATAAGTATAGGCTAAAACAGTGTGCATAGGAATCTTTTTAATTATAAATTATAATTATTTAATTATAAATTAGAAATTTATAAGTTTATATTTGTTTAAATATGCCTGGAAAACTCCAGCTGATACATCAGAAAATATGAGTAGTTTCCCTTGCATGGGAGGATGTCAAGAGTCAAGGATGTGCAAGGATTTTTTCAGTGTATTTTTTTGTTATTTTTTTAGAATTCTAAGCTTTCGGAATATATTACCTATTCAAAAAAACTAAGGGGTGCCTGGGTGGCTCAGTCATTTAAACATCTGCCTTCGACTCAAGTCATGATCCCAGGTTCCCGGGATCAGCCCCACATCAGACTCCCGCTCAGTGGGGAGTCCACTTCTCCTTCTCCCTCTGCTCTTCCTCCTCCCCCACCCCCACCGCCCCGCTCATGCTCTCTCTCTCTCAAATAAATAAATAAATTTAAAAAACCCAAAAAACTAAGTTATATTCATAGCTCAAATTGCAGTAATCTGTGTCCACATTCTCATCTTCCTGCTTGCTATTATTCTTTGTTTCCAGGATGAATATGACCTTCTTTGTATTTCCCAAGGCAGAGCTAAGACAAATACAGGTAAAGATAGTGGTTAAGTAACACTTTATTTAATAGGGGAAGGGAAAAAGAAAATGGAGTTAGTGGTGGCAGTGGGAAGGAGGTACTTGTATTTAATATAAGGTTATGAAAAAGATTGTAATTCAGAATAGAAAAATCAAAATATAGTATTAAACTATTAAAATTATTAAAATTAAGAATTATTAGTTTTTGAACATCTTTTACTTTCTGACTCTTTCTTCTGTTGCAAAGCCAATTTCTTCCCCACTATCCCCCCTAAACTCTTTCCTACTGGGTCTCAGGAACTTAAAAAAAAAAAAAAAAAACCTAACAGGACCTACAGGAGTCCAACAACCATGTAAATTTCTCATAATCTTGCACCCACCTAGAATACCATTTATTTTTTTTTATGTAAAGCAGCCCTGCTCCTTTTTATCTCAAAGTTTTCTTTGCAGACAGTACCTTTTCTTTAATAACCAAATGGTGATTACTGTATTGTACTAAACAAAAGAGTCTTCTACCTTTAGTCTCCACTATTAGAAATACAAAAAAAAAAAAAAAAAAAAAACTGGCAGAAGCTTTGAAATAACAGCATTTGTTTGTTTTTTAATTTCTTACAACACATTGTCTTAGTTCCATGGATTTATTTCGATTTACAACTGCATACTTTAATAATTCCCTGACTTTCTTTTCTTCCCTTAAAGGCATTTTTAAATTCTAGCCATGGAATTATGCTTATTTTCTAAACTATGTTGAAATATTGTTTTATGATGTTGTATGAGATGAAAACTCTTCCCTTCTTCCCTTCTAGGTTCTTTGGCTGACCTAATTAAATTGACACAAAACAGACTAACCAGAGAAAAACAAATTTAATTTCATACATACAGGAGCTCATAAAAACATGAGAACAAAACAGATGACTAAATCATGCAGTTTTTATACTTTTTAAACAAAGAAACAAATTTATCTAGACTTGACAAGACAAGGAAGTTTGGGGGTCTTGAGGTAGTAAATCAATGAAGCAACAAGGTTTTTTTTGATAATACCTTCTTGGCCCTAAACTCCCTATACCTGGGGATAAGGAAACCTTCTACATTCCTAGTACAGGCATACCTCATTTTATTGTTCTTTGCTTCGTTGCACTTAGCAGATAATGCAATTTTTGCAAAGTGAAGGTTTACAGAAACCCTGTGTTGAGCAAGTCTGTTGATGCCATTTTTCCAATAACATTTTCTTACTTCATGTCTCTGTGTCACATTTCAGTAATTCTCACAATATTTCAATTTTTTCATTATTATATTTGTTATGGTGATCTGTGATTAATAATCTTTGATGTTACCATTGTAATTATTTTAGGGTGTCAGGAACTTCATTCATAGAAGACTGTGAATTTAATTGATAAATGTTGTGTGTTCTGATTGCTTCATCTACTGGCCACTGCCCCACCTCTCTCCCTCTCTTCAGGCCTCCCTAATACCTAACACACAACAATATTGAAATTAGGCCAATCAATGATCCTACAATGACCTCTAAGTGTTCAAGTGAAAAAAAGAGTCACACACCTTTCACTTTACGTCGAAAACTAGAAATGATCAAGCTTAGTGAGGAATGTATATGGAAGCCAGAACAAACTGAAAGCTAGGCCTCTTGCGCCAAGCAGTTACCCGAGTTGTGAACTTCAGTGAACACACAAATGATAAGAAAGTGAAACAGCCTTATTGCTGTTTTAATGGTCAGGTTAGAAGATCAAACTACCCCAACATTCCCTAAGCCAAAGCCTAATCCAGAGCATGGCCCTAACTCTCTTCTATGAAGACAGAGAAGTGAGGAGGCTGCAGAAGAAAAGTTTGAAGCCAGCAGGGGCAGGTTCATGAGGTTTAAGGAAAGAAGCCAATCCCATAACATAAAAATGCAAGATGAATAAGTAAGTGCTGATGTGGAAGCTGCAATAAGTTATCTAGAAGATCTAGTTAAGATCATTAATGAAGGTGGCTACACTAAAAAACAGATTTTCAGATCTGAGGCTGATGAAACAGCCTCATATTAGAAGATACCATCTACGACTTTCATAGCTAGAGAGAAGTCGCTTCCAAGGTTCAATGAAAGGACAGGCTGATCCATCCATCTTGGATACCTACATTGTAGTATATTACCCAAGGGTTTTCACATTAAATTTTCACTTTCAGAAGACAGGGAAAAGGGTAAGAATAATTTATAGAATTTGACATATCATGTTTTCATTACTATTCTGTGTACAAAATTTTTTTTATAATTTTCTTTCTTTGTAATTTCTCTGACTCAATTATTTAAAAATATTTTGTTTAATTTCCAAATATGTGGAGATATTTCATCTATGTTTTATTATTGATTTTTAGTCTAATACCATTGTTGTCAGAGATTATTCTATGATTTCAATCCTTTGAAATTTATTAGGACTTTCTTATGACCCATCATCTGGATTTAATTGGTAAATGTTCCATGTTCTTCTAAAAAAAAGAAGTGTATTTTATAGTTGATCAGTGTAATGTAGTGTAAAAACCATCATGTTTATTTTTGTTTATAGATTATTTCAATTTTCCTGAGTATTTACTGATTTTGAAAAATTTGGTTATACCAATTTCTGAGGAGTATTAAAATCTCCACCTGAAATTGTGAAAGTGTCTATTTCTCTCTCTGGTTCTGATTTTATCTGTATTTTGAAGTGCAGATAGAGTTAACATTTTTTCTTTTAAATAAATTGATTATTTCATCATCATAAAATATTCCTTTTTATTTCTCATAAATGTCTTTTTCCTGATATCTATTTTCCCGATATTCTTAATAAGCCAGTCTAGCTTCCTAATGCTTCATGGGCTTAATATTTAAAAACATAACTTTCTATCCTTTTACTGACATCCTCTCAGTGTCTTTATATTTAAATAAAGAACTGAGAAATAGATATGTGATTTTACATATATATATATAGATACATGTGTATATGTATGTTTGTATATATATATTTCCATTTAACAATATACTTAACATCTCTAGTGCTCTGTTTCATTGTTGTGTTTGCTTCTATTGATTATTTTTTTCTCTTGGTCATGTGTCACATTTTCCTGTTTTCTCTCATATCTGAATTTCTTTTCTTTTATGCCGGCATTGGGGATATTAAATTATTGAAAGTCTGGATTTCTTTTTATTCCTCAAAAATTTTGTTTTTTTTTTTCTAGCAGACATACAACTATTTTTTCTGGTAGATCTGCTTTGTTCTATCAAGACTTATGTTTAGTTCTGATAGGTCAGTACCATTAAGGTATGACCTTTCTGGGTTCTCAACTGATTGTCTTGGTGATGAGTGAGGATGTTCTTCTCTAGGTGGTTGAAAGAGTAATGTCTCTGATCTCTATAAGACCTCTAGAATCTCACTTACCTCACAACCTCTTGGTAGACTGTTTTCCACCAAGCTGGTGTCTGTTCTTTGCCATGTTTCATGGAATCTTACTTTGAGCATGTGCAGCTTAATAGTCAGTAAGAGAATCAAGCTTCTAGAGTTCTTTTTTTTCATAGTTTCCTCATCTCTGGTACTCTGCCCTGCAAATTCTAGCTACATTATCAGCCTAGAATGCAGCTCTTTTCTTTTTTATCTTGTTCTGTTGTAAACCAATTTCCCTGTTTGGAAAACAATCATAGGTGGAAAGCCAAGGTAATTGTGGAGTTCATCTCATACATTTCCCTTCTTTCAAAGGTACTATATTTTCACTCTTCATTGTCTACTATATGAAAAACTTATTTAATATAGTCTATTAAGTTTTATAATTATTTGTGGTGTGATGGTAAGGTTGATATTCACTACTCTGTCACTGCAGAAACCAGAAATCACCCATTCAATTTTGATTAAGATTTTCTCTTCAGTCCTCTTGTTTTCCCTCCTTATATTTTCTATGTGGTTATTGCTTGTTTATTAAATCACACATATAAATCTGTTTTCAGCCTTGATAACACTCTCTAGTTATTGGAGTCTATATCCAGGATTTTGTTGAAAATTTCCACTTCCATAGTCTACCAGAAAATCAAATGCAATACATCGATTCCAAAATCATTATCCCTTTCTCCATTTCATAGTCCTACCTTGCTCATTTCATTATTATCTCTTCCCTTGATCAGATGAAAATGTCTAAATATTATCTATCTCTCACAGTCTCTAAGGCCAATAAATTTTCTAGTATTGCTAATTCTTTCTTTGCAATATATTTCATATCTAAAATTATAATATTTCATATCTAAAATTATAATAGTTAGGGGCACCTAGGTAGCTCAGTCGGTTAAGTGCCTGACTCTTGATATTGGCTCAAGTGATGCTCTCAGGGTTGTGAGATCAAGCCCAAGTAGGGCTCTGTGCTGGGTGTGGAGCCTGCTTAAGATTCTCTCTCTTCCTCTCCCTCTGCTCCTCCCTCCTCCACTCACACACACTCTCTCTATATATAAATAAATAAATACATAAATACATAAATACATAAATAAATACATAAATAAATAAAATTACAGTAGTTAAGACACTTTAATTATATGTGGTGAACACACTGGCATTACTAAAAGTAAGTAGGGTAAATTTCCTCAAAGTTACAAGTTGTTTCATGTAATAAAATAGTTGGAATGCATCCATAATTAAGGAATGGAGTGCAACATTGAAGAAGCATGGTCTCAGAACTCTTTTTTCCTCCATATATTTTCTTGTCTCTGGACATCTGCTTTATTTTTCTTACTACAAATCAGCATTCTTTGCTTCACTGTTCCTGCAGAATAAAATTGCTATCTAGAGCACCAAAGTTTATATAACAACTATTAAAAAAAAACAATATTAGAAATAAATCTGTTAGCCCCAAATCTAAATTAATAAGGAATGGTATCATTAACTTAGATTAGGTAATATTGCCTTTGTAAATGAAGATCTGGAAGAAAGACTGATATTGTTCAAATTGTCTATCAAAAGTTATCTCTGGTAGTTCACAAATAGTTGTGTTGAGTAGGATATTATATCTTACTAGTCAGACAACCAATAGATGTTTATGACATTTAACCTCTTAAGTGATCAAAATACTCACACATTTACATATAGTTATAGAAACTTCTTAGACCAATTTGCTCCATATAGAAGAGACCTCTTATTGCCATCAGTCATGTATTATACTTTTATAATTAAGTGTGATGGCAAGAACAGAGTTGAAGTCATATTACTTTTCAAATAAAGACTAGATTATTCATTACCTTTGTAACTTTGGGAAAGGTATTTTATATTTATGAAGTTCATATTTCTGTAAAGCATGGATAATATAGTACCCATCTCATAGGCTTGTTATGAGGATACATAATGCAGGAAGTACTCAATCAAATACCTAGTACATAGTATGGCTTAGTAAACTTTAGCACTATTATGCCTATTTTTCCCAGTAGATTTGAAGCCCTTAGTGTTAAGGAATAAGTCTTAAGAGTTTCCTTTTAACCTTCCTTATTGCACTTCAATAGGCTTTTTCACACAGCCATTGTTCAGTAAATATATATTTATTTTTAAATAAATTATTGCTTTGCAAACAGAATTTTCTTGCCAAAAAGTCACTGTTATCCTCCTGACAAACAAATTCAAAAGTTATTTTTCACACTCTATCATTATGATACTTCTTCAGCATCATACTGGAAGGAAACATCACTTTTCTTTATAATGTTCCTTTCTTATTTTCTATATTTCCAGTTCTATTCTAAATTTTATGACTTTTCCTTCTCTGCTTCCATTTCTTCTATTCTTATTTTCATATCTTAAATATGGGGGAAGGAGGGAGAAACTCAGGTAGTGATTCACAGTCCTCATTTCTCTTAGTCATTTTATTTAATCATATCATCAAAACCCCAGGTTTATATATTAACTCTATGCAGATTAATTTCAGATCTTCAGCTCTGGCTTCTCTCCTAAGCTTCAGGTTTTCAAGTTCTATTACCTACCAAAATTGCTTTCCAAATACTTTCATAGCTCCACAAACTCAAAAATTGTGAGACAATTTCAGCCATCTCTAACATTTTTCTCAATCCTTATTTCCTTCAGCTTTCAGCTTTCTGTAAATAGCACCATTATTCTTTCAACCATATAGAACTGAATCTGGCAACTTTTAACCTTGGGGATACAACTGAACATTTGCAAAAGAAAATAATGTGAACTAGATCTAGAGTAGAAGGTGGGATACATCAAAATGAAAAAAGATACATGAAACAATGTTATTATTTTGAGAAAATGAATATATAGTTTTGATAATTTATTAACTAATTGAACACATGTTTATGGAGAAACACCTAAATGTTAAGCAGTGAAGATACTGTAAGTCAGATATAGTCCTTGCTTCATGAAATGTAAACCTAGTATATAAGAGATAAAAGCAAACAGAAAATTACAAAACATATTATTAAGTGCTAAAAGAGTACTCTAGAAATATGCAGGAGAGACATCTAACCTAGACTTGGAGACTTGAGCAAAGCTTTCCAGATAAAGGTTTTGATATGCATACAAGTATGAGTTTGGTAAAGTGAGGAACAAGGTGCTCCTGGCAGAAGCAAAAATATGTTTTAAAAATATTCACTATCATCAAGATAAAAAGCTTCTGCACAGTGAAGGAAATGATCAACAAAACTAAGAAGCAGTGTGCAGAATGGGAGAAGATATTTGCAAGTGACATATTTGATAAAGGGCTAGTATCCAAAATCTATAAAGAATGTACCAAATTCAACACCCCCCAAAAATAAATAAACCAGTTAAGAAATGGGCAGAAGACATGAATAGACGTTTTTTCAAAGAAGACATCCAGATGGCTAACAGACATATGGAAAGACGCTCAACCGCTGTGAATTGTGATGAATCACAGACCTGTACCCCTGAAACAAATAATACATTTTATGTTAAATAAAAAAAATTAAAAAAAAGATGCTCAACATCACTCATCATCAGAGAAATAACACATCAAAACCACAATGAGATACCACCTCACACCAGTCAGAATGGCTAAAATTAACAACACAGGAAACAACAGGTGTTGGCAAGGGTGTGGAGAAAGGGGAACACTCTTGCATTGCTGGTGGGAATGCAAACTGGTGCAGCCGTTCTGGAGAACAGCATGGAGATTCCTCAAAAAGTTAAAAATAGAACTACCGTATGATCCAGCAATTGCACTAGTAGGTATTTACCCAAAGGATACAAAAATACAGATTTGAAGGGGTAAATGCACCCCGATACTTATCACAGTATTATCAACAATAGCCAAATTATGGAAAGAGCCCAAATGTCTATTGACTGATGAATGGATAAAGAAGAGGTGGTAGATATGATGGAATATTATTCAGCCATCAAAAGGAATGAAACCTCGCCATTTGCAATGACATGGATGGAGCTAGAGTGTATTATGCTAAACAGAGTAAGTCAGGCAAAGAAAGACAAATACTGTAAGATTTCACTCACATGTGGAATTTAAGAAACAAAACAGATGAACATATGAGAAGGGGGAAAAAAAGAGAGGGAAACAAACCATAAAAGACTCTTAAGGATAGAGAACAAACTGAAGGTTTATGGAAGAAGGTGGGTGGGTGATGGGCTAAATGGGTAATGGGTATTAAGAAGGGCACTTGTCATGTTGAACACTGGGTGTTAAATGTAAGTGATGAATCACTAAATTATACTCCTGAAACCAATATTGCACTCTATATTAACTAAGTAGAATTTAAACAAAAATTTGAAAAAAAACCCATGTTGACTAAAATGTACTACAGTGTCTCTCAGTATTAGAGACAGTTCATTAAGAAGGGTTTATCATTTGCAAAGTAGGGTGAAACATGACTAGAGAATACATGAGAACCAGGCCAACAGAAAACTTAGAGGAGTCATGTTAATGGGTATATAGTTGATTCTAAATGTAATGGAAACTCAATGAAATATTTTGATCAGAGAAATGATCAGAATCAGATTTAAGCTACAGAAAGAGCACTCTACACATGAATGTTATGAAAGAAATTATAGACGGCCAGGCCTTAATCAAGGGCATAAATTAAGAAATAGTCATTATAATTCAAATAAAAATAAATGTGGCCTTTATGTAAGAGGTAACATTGAATGGGGTAACAAATAGGCAAATTAGAAACCATTAGGAAATTGTCTTGAAAGTATATTGTGATTGGTTAGATGTGGAGAAAATTGACAATTATATATTAAAGACAAATAGGCTCCAGCAAAGTCTAGATCATCATTCAATGTACAAAAATTTGGATATTTTAATGACTATAAATATAGAACATGATGTGTTTGTTTAGGGATAACATACAGCTAGAGAAGATAGGTAAAGAGTGATCCCTAAGAAGTGATATATGGAGGATTGAATGGAGAAGGAAAAAGAGGTGCTTAATGAGAAGGCATATGAGAAAGAGATATTGGAAAACCAGAGAGTATGCCAATATAAACACATATGAAAGAGTATTTCAAGAAGCAATTAATTACAAAGTCACATATTGCAAAACGATCAAGTGAAAAGGATTTGTCCTACGGATTTTACACAGGGTATGGAAGACAAATGTTTTTAGGAAATAGTATAACAGTGGCCTCCAGAGTAAATAAAAGACATCAAAGAGAGGAGGGTGAATTTTATTATCATTGTATAATATTAAGCTTTGATGGCAGAAGGAGAATCGGAGTAGTAATTGGAGGGAGACCTTTGGTTGTGGGTTTTGTTGTGTCTTTGTTCTTTAAGTGTAAAGGGGCTTGATCGTGGCTAAATTCTTTTTTTTCTTTAATTTTATTTTATTATGTTATGTTAATCCCCATACATTACATCATTAGTTTTTGATGTAGTGTTCCATGATTCATTGTTTGTGTATAACACCCAGTGCTCCATTCAATACATGCCCTCTTTAATACCCATCACAAGGCTAACCCATCCCCCTTTCCTCTAGAACCCTCTAGTTTGTTTCTCAGAGTCCATAGTCTCTCATGGTTCATCTCCCCCTCCAATTCCCTCCCTTCATTTTTCCCTTCCTACTATCTTCTTCTAGATCGTGGCTAAATTCTTATGGAGAAAAGCTAGTGAGGAGAGATGGAATGATCGGAGAAGAAGGAACTAGTAGATAGAAGATGCCATTAAGGGCGCCTGGGTGGTTCAGTTGGTTAAGCGACTGCCTTCGGCCCAGATCATGATCCTGGAGTCCCGGGATCGAGTACCACATCAGGCTCCCTGCTCAGCGGGGAGTCTGCTTCTCCCTCTGACCCTCTTCCCTCTCATGCTGTCTCTCATTCTCTCTTTCTCAAATAAATAAATAAAATCTTAAAAAAAAAAAAAAGATGCCATTAAGAAGGACGGAGGGTTTCTGGTTGGTAAGTGGGAAAATTAGTTTTAAAAGATCAGCATTTTGCTTATTCAAACAAGAAAAATGAAAAAAAAATTAAATGAAGATAGCAAAAATGTTGTATAGTAGCAGGAAAGTGATGGCTTTTAAAGGTCAGTGTATCTTTTATTGAACATTCTGGTAGTCCATTCCAAAATCCCATTAAAATATTTACTTTAGTAGTACATGAAAAATTGGTATTAATTTAGATCAGGTACATCCTGATTTTGTGTCATTTATTTGATATTTATTTATAAATTACTAGGCATAATATTTTACGTTCTTTGATTTTAGATTGATGGTTTGTACTATTTCAGAGTTTCAGAGACAATTTTTAGATTCCATCTATATTTTGGAGATAATTACATGTTACTAGATGTGGCCTATGAGCGTCCAAGGACACATCGTGCAGAATCAGAGTATTTGCTTTTTATAATAACTCTAGAGCCATTATTAGATGCATTAAATTTATTCATGAGCTCATTTTCATTTCACTCTGTAAAAAGCATAATTGTCGACATATTGTATACCTGTTTCCATATATTGGCAAGTGTTTTGAAAAATTTGAAAGAGATACAATCTGGTAAAAATGTGGGTGACCACCTAGCATTTAGGAAGACGAATATGCATAATTTTCTAAAAGCTCTTTTGGACTATGCATCTTTCCACAATACAATTATTTGACGAAAAGGAGGTGGCATTTTAAGCTCTTTTTCATAATTCCTATAGCAAAGGTCTATAAGAAAGATCAAAGGTGATCTTCAACGTGGCAAACTATCTTGTCATGCTAGAAAACTTGTTTGTAGTTGTCGTGAAATGCCAATAGTGGTTTAGAATACTATTTCATGCTCAGCAATTTTAAAGAAAAGAATATTAAATTTGTCCCACTCAAGAAATTGGTCTTTAGCCAAAAGCCAAGCTAAGGTTAAAATAAGGAAAATATATTTTTTCAAAACATTTGTATGCTATATTTCAAAGTAGGCATTATTACATTGTGACATATTAATTGATTAGACAAGGTAAGAGGATGATGATTTACCTGGAGCTACAGAGAAAGAGAGAAAGATTGAGAGAAAGAGAGAGAGAGAGAGTCTTCGTTGGCATAATATAGTGTCAACTACTCCCTTGAATACTTGACTATCTCTCAAATTATTCCTGGACATTGTTTACACATGTTGATCATCTGTAGCAAGACAAAATAATGATGCTGAAATTAGTTTCTAAATGGTAAAGGAAGCCACAACGAATGCAAGATAATGTGGTGCTACAGAAAGCAATTTCTCTACCAACTTATTTAAAACATTTTCTAGAAACGTGGTTACAAACAATCCATGAAAATAACTCATAATGATGTTTTAGTGGGAGCACATGCTTATTAAAACCACTAATCTAGTTTTTCTCCAAGCCTTGGGGTATTTTGCATATTTGTCTGGCTATTATATTTAATTATGGAACTATATTTTCCAATTTAATTACTTTGAATTATAATTTAGAAACATCGAAAGTCCAATCTAAACATGAAAAATGCACTTGTACTTCTAAAATTTTGGTTTTGTATTTGAATTAAAGACAATAACATAACACATTAAATTATATTTATAAGTTTCAAGCTCTTATAAGATTATATTGTTAATTTTTATTGTGTACAATATCATAAAGATTACTTAAGGCAGGATGCCCTTTAGTTAGCCTAAACAATGTAGTGAGATGACCACAGAACTATCATATATTCAGAGTACCTGTTAAAGGAATATTTTGCATCTAGAATGATATAAATTTTTAGTATAATGAAGCCTTAAAGAAAAGATATTTTAAAAATAAAAATTGCTCTGTGTCACTAACTTTACTATTAAGTTAGAAATTCTGACAAATATGCACAGAGATTAATATTGTCTATCTCTGAGCTCATATACTCTAAAGTACTTGCAAATTTTAAACTTACCTTCAAAAACTTGAGTTTACTCTAAATTATGTGCAAATCATAAATACATTAATGTATGCACAATATTCTAATTAATGGATAAAAACAATCTTACTGATTACTTCAATGATCCCTGCACACAATACATGCAATTCTTCGAAGTGAGTTCTGCATTTGCAGAGGATAATGCAGGATTGATATTGAGTCTCTTTTAATTACTTGAAACACTAAACCTAAATATAATATTTATACTTAAATATGAATTAAATTAAGGTTAAAAAACAGGATATAGGTGAGAATTCATTAAATATACTGCTTAGCTAGGCTGTAAGAAATCTAGAAATTGATACAAATTGATCACATTAAAAGTAACCAACTGCTAACTTTGTCTTAAACTTCTATATTTACTATTTTTATAAACTATAATATGGGAATTTTTGTTGCCATATTTATATCACTAACACAGAAAAGAATTTCTCCTAAAGTAGTCAAAGATGAAAGAATATTTAAGTATGATTTAGCATCAGAAGATTTAATCAGTTCCCTTAGAGAAATCTTGACTCTGATTGTTGCATGCAATTGAAAAAGTATGTTGTGTTTGTTGTTGAAAGATAAATGTAGTATTGTCCAGTGAAGCCACGCTTAATTTATCGTGTACTCAGGGGTTTCCTTTTAAAGACTTTCAGGCTGACATGCTGCTTAAGATGCTCTAGCTTGACTGCTTTAATTTTGTAATAAAAAAAATCATTTTGTATTGATTGACTTTTATGGTAGAAAGAACAAGAGAACTAGCACATTTTTGGAACTGTTTTGTATATATGTGTGTATATACATACAGAGAAACATTCTTTTTGTTGTAATATATCAGAGGCCAATTCATCAACCAGTCTGCTTATTTTTCTTAACATTTTTTAGTCATGGCTTTTAAATATACAAACCAAAACATTAGGGTGGGATTTATGCACAAAAAATTTCAAGATGTAGGAGAATGAATTGTGAAGTGAAACAGAGAATAAGAAAAATAAGGCAGTATAATTTAATCACTGAACCTTTGGTATCAAATTGGCAAATCAATACACTAAAGGTAAAATAGATCAGATAATTGAGCCTTATTATGAAGGACGAAATAGTTTTCTACCACAGGTACTAAGTTATTTTTTATAGAAGTTAGCAAATAAGTTTCATATGAAACTCCAAATTGTATATAGTCACAAAGCAGCCCTTTGGATAAGTTCCCCTAAAACATGATGACTTATTTTTTGTATTCCCTCATGGTTAGAATAAATAAGCCTTTTAATGTACATATTCACAAAGAGAGATGCTGCACATACACAGACCACTACCAATTTAACAATTATTTATGCCAAGAATAAGTAATGAAAAGAAGAAAATCTATACTTTGCTGAAAGAAAGATTTAGAGAGTTGCTTTTTCCTTTAAGGCTTTTTTATTTATTTATTTATTTATTTTTTAAATGCACTTTAGTCCTCTAGGTCCAATGTGTAAGGTTGTATTCTTTATGTCTATGAGTCATGCACAAATGAAAAGCCACCACCTCTACCTACCTATTCAATCACAAACAGACGCTACTCAGGAGCTTACTCCTGAAGCTATATTCTCTTACTTTTGAATCATCAGTTCCCTCTTCAGGAGAATACTTTATATCAATGTTCAAACACCCTTATCTTTAGCAAAGCAGAGCTATGCTACCTAAATCCATTGTCTGTATTACTATCTCCACTTCCTTACCTTCCGTTTTTCTTATTTTTTCTGTTTTTATATATTCTTATGATTAACAAAAGTTCACATGAACTATAGAAATATAATATAATGGAAACAACTTTCTTTACATTCCACAAAAGTGTCATGTAAATATTTTGTATAGTTGCTTCATATCTTTTACTTTTAAGTAACAAAGTACAAATAAAATTGACATATCAAACTGCTTCTGTTTTCCTTTCCAGACCCCACTGCTCACCTGCCTCTCAAAACCAACTACCATCTTTAATCAGTCATGTTCTTATAATTTTCATACACACACATACACCTATACAGCTTATAAAACAAACATACACATACATGCGTGTGTCCACACATGCATGTGCATTCATGCACCTACACACACACACGTACATTTTAAAGATGAGGAAACATAAAATTAGTTACAGAATGTCTAAAAATCTTCCTGAAGCTCACAGAACTAGTAATTGATGACATCAAGATCGAAATATGGTCTCACTCTGGAATTCATGTACTTAATCAGTACTTGATCTTCAATGAATACTTGATATTGATTCTCATGCATCTAATAGAAATTGCTAGATGTATGTTATATACCATCAACTTTATTGGAAAATGCCAAGTATCTTTACTAAGAGATCACACTAATGAATATTTTCACCAGTAATTATATTCACATTTCTGTTTTCCTACCACATTGCCAGTACTTAAATATATTTTTATATTTTAACCAAACAGATGTGTCTGCCATGATATTTAAGTTTTATTTTAATTGAATTTTTTTGTTAATTGAAAACTGACACCTTGTAACATTTTCAATTTTCTCTTTTCTGAATTTCATATGCATTACCTTTGGTTATTGTTCACATTTTTTCTAATTTATAGAGATTTATTTTTATATACTGTGAATTTTATTGCCCTATTATGATGAAGAAAATCTCTCCATCCACTCTACTTTTTCTTTAAATATAATTCATTATTTGTATGTTTTATGATTTAACATATTACTATTTTTATGAGTTCTGAATCTTTTTATTGTATAAAAGAATACTGATATGTACTTCAAATTATTTTTCAGTTTTCAATGTCACTACTGGCCCCCAATTCATTAGCAATTTTTTTACTGTAACTTGCAAGAAAAGGATCTATTTCTCTTCTCCACCTTAGTTATCAATAACCGACTAGAGCTAGGTCCTAGAATAGGTTATATAGATTTATGTCACAGAATAAAGTCCACAATCTAGTTTAAGTATATGTAATGCTTAAAAAATAGAAAGGAAGAGAGAACATTAATTATGTTGTTTGGTAAAGATCAAGGAATTTTCCATCCTTTATTGTTTTTTAAAGTCATATTACTATGGACTGATTTTGATTTTTTTTAATTTTTTCTACATCTATTAAAAATGTTTCTTCTCCTTAAATACCTTAATGTAGGTAGATAAATTGAGTTTTCAAAGCCAAGTTATCTTTGCTACCTAGAATAAGTTCTTCTTGTTTATGATGGTTTGAAATTTTTGATATGTACAATTTATTTTTTAACGCTTATTTCAGGAATTTTCTTTCTAAATTTTTAAGGGAAATTAACTTATATCTTCCTTTTCTTATAAAGTTCTATATAATTTTACTCTTAGTATGTTAGTAGCCTTATGAACTGACTTGAATAGGTTTTGCTCTTTTTTTTTTTTTTTTTAATTTTCTGAAATGGTTTGTAAGAATTAGGAGTTATTTACACCTTGAATTTTAGAAAACTCACCTGTGTTTAGGTAATGGCTTTTAGGGGAATTTTTTCTTTACTATGATTTAATGTCTTTCATATTTTTGAAACTAATCCATTTTCTATATTTTATTTAAGTGAATTTTGATAGTTGGCATTTTTCTAGAAATTTCACAATTTATCTTCTAAGTTTTCAAGTATGTCCACATTTTTTTTCCATTTTTAATTCAGTAAATATATTGTTTAACACCCTTTTATATGCTTAGAGATATTTCACTTTTTATGAATTCACGTTCTTTTAAAGTTTTATATTGTTCTTAGTGTGTATTCTCTCTCTCTCTCAAATTTACCATAACTTTATTTTGTAAATTTTTACAGGAATAAACATTTGATGTTCTTCACTTTAAATGAACACACACTGGGGTGCCTGAGTGGCTCAGTCATTAAGTGTTTGCCTTTGGCTCAGGTCATGATCCCGGGGTCCTAGGATCGAGCCCCGCATCAGGCTCCCTGCTCAGCAGGAGGCTGCTTCTCCCTCTCCCACTCCCCCTGCTTGTGTTCCCTCTCTCGCTGTGTCTCTCTCAAATAAATAAATAAAATCTTATAAATAAACAAATAAATAAATAAACAAACACATACTTCCTGACTCTAAAAAATTTTCATTGTTTTTTGGGGAAAGCATTACAGAGCTAAAGATAAGTAAGTAGGTAGGTAGGTAGGTAAATGAGTGAGAGAAAGGGAAAGGGGGAGAGAGAGAGAGAGGGGAAAGAAAGAGAAAGAAAGAAAGAGAAAGAAAGAAAGAAAGAAAGAAAGAAAGAAAGAAAGAAAGAAAGAAAGAAAGAAAGAAAGAAAGAAAGAAAAAGAAAGAAAGAAAGAAAGAAAGAAAGAAAGAAAGAAAGAAAGAAAGAAGAAAGGAAAGAAAAGAAAGAAAAAGAAAGAAAGGAAAGAAAAGAAAGAAAAAGAAAGGAAGGAAGGAAGGAGAGGGGAGGGAAGGGAAGGAAGGGAAGGGAAGGGAAGGAAGGGAAGGGAAGCAAGCAAAGCAAAGAGAAAGAAGACTGGTAAACTAAATTAATCAGGAGTAGTTTAGAAAATTATTCCTGGAGATGATTAAATCTAGGGTAAGTTAACAACATAGAAAAGATGCTCAATGCCATAAAACTTTAATGACAAACAAGAAACAACTACATTGATGCAGAAGAATGAAACTTTCAAAAATATTTGGAGAAATAGGTTGCTTAAAGGAAAGGAAAAAAGGAGTTGCTGGTAAAGGTGACAGAAGAATATTCTTTCTAAATATTTCATGAGTCTAGAGTATTATGGAGTAGTGTTTTCCAAATTTTGTTATCAATAGAAAGCTTTTAACATTATAATATGTTGACAAAACATAATGTTGGCAGAACACAGATAGGTGAGCATACTTAGATTAAAATATAGAAGGATGCTATTCTCACAAAATTGCTGCAAGGAAAATAATTAACATTTTATTAAAATATATGTATATAATTTTTCAATCTTTCATCCCCTTTTGATTTCATGTTTTACTTATACAAGATGGAGAATGATTGGTTTAAGTGATTTCTGTGTCCTCTTTTAATATGATATAATTTATCGTGTTATAATCATGTCTCAGATCAAACCCAACAAAAGAGAGAAACATTCAAATAGCTCTTTCATGCTAATAAAAACCTGTTATTATATCCGAATCATCACAGCAACTCACAAGAGCTCATAAGGAAAGTTTATGATGTAAACCTAGAGATGTTGTCTTCCATGTCAATACATGAGGATTTAAAATCCTCATCCTAAATTCTAAATTGTGTTTTGAAGATGGTGAGTTACCTATATTTTACAAAGCACTAAAGTAAATCCCTTCCAAAGGAACTTGATAAGTAATAGAGATATTTTTAAATAGTTGCAGTGAATGAAAAAGGGAACAAAATTCTACTGTGAAAGTATCACAACTACTCAGATTTGTGGAAAAGCATTCGGGTATTTTTCAAAGAATGTAAGTGAGAGATTTTGCCTGTCTCAGCTATTATAACTGACTGAATTATTAGACCTCTTCATGATTAGAATCACATCTTCATATTAGTAATATTCCTCATCATTTTTATATTTTATGTGTGTGACAGAACACTTTTAATAACAGAATTTTAAAGTCATTTAAAAATATCTGATGAATATTAAGAATGTTTTACTGCAAGATAAATTTCCCTATATATTAGGGTTTTTTTTAAGTTAACCATGAATTATCTTTTTATATGGTTATATAAAGTATCTGGTATGCAAACATAATGCAATAGACTATCTTCCTGCTCAGTGAAAGCTACCTATGTCAATTAAATATCCCTGAGTTCCAATCTGAGACACCTGAAATTTGGTATAGGTTGGAGCAGCCTGCTAAAACAAGCATGGAACATGTAATGCTGTAGGTAATCAAGCTGCATATCCAACATTGGGTGTGGCAAAGTTAACTGGTTTTTCTTAAGGACCATTAGCAGAAAAGGCATCTGGGCTTGCACTTCTTAAAGGAAACTTTATGGGGTAAATTTTAAAATATTTAACAAATATTGACAAGGCAATGACCAATCAGAATGGAACTAGCTGTGCCAATATTTACCAGGTAAATATCAGATCTGAGGTTACACCTAGGAGAGCTGTTTCCCAGAGCACTCTATTGGCAAATAGATTTGTAAATGTTCCCCAGGGAAGAAAAGCTGAGAAATATTTGTTCTCAATTCACTGGCAAGGTCTAAGCTGGGGGCAGGGCATGAGCTTCAGATTGTATATTTGTTCTAAGTTTTCACTAGTTTGGACTGAACTTTTAAAAAAAAAAAAAAAACACTGTTTTAGCTGAGAATAATTAACAAGGCATGGAATCTGCCTGTATTGTCATTAACTGGAAGGGGTTATAAATGCTGAGTAGAACATGTATAAACTCTGAAGGGAGGAAAAAAAAAGTTTTCTAGTTTGTGTGCCTGTGAATCTAAATTATTCAATAAATGACCATTTTCATGTGTGGAAAAATAGGTTAATTGCTGCATGGTTTTCTGTTATATGATTCAAATATGTTTACCTAGTTGAAATTATAAAGTATGTATGTATATAGATAATTATAAAGTATATAATGTATGCTTTGTTTTTACATATGTACAACAGAATTTGTATTAGTATTAGGATTGCTTATGTTGCTATACAGTAGCAAACCTCAAATATCATTGATTTAAAAATATATATTTTTATGCTAAGCCTCGGCAATTTCAAAAAATTCACAAGGCACAGAAATAACATGACCACTTGTGATTCAAGATGTCTCCATAGCTGAATCTCAGCACTGGAACATGCAGCTTTTTTTGTCTACAGTGGAGGGAGGAAGAAAACACTTGATTTCCATATGAACAATTAGATACTTTGGACTGAAATAATACGGCATTTCTACTCACATTGGCCTGAAAAAGTCACATGGCCCAGCCTAAACACAAGGAGGGTAGGGAAGTATAATCTAACATGTGTTGTATTAAAAAAAGAGATGAATGAAACTGAACACTGCAAGTCTTTGTATAGCCAGTTATTAGCTGTGGCCACTGTCTTTTGGGATACATATTTTATGCTTTAATAGATAAATTACCCAGTTATACCTTTAAAATATTGTATAGGTTATACTTCTACCAGAGACATATGAGTTGCTACTGAATCACAAGCTCACCAATCCTAACATTTAAGCTGTTGGCAAGTCAAATGGATGTGAAATAGTCATATATTTGCAATGCATCTTTGTTTCCTCTCTATAAATTGTCTATCCATATCTTCAAAAGGTTCTTTGGTTAGATTTTTTAGAGTGTTATTGATATGGAGAATGCTCTACACATTCTAACTGCTAATGCTTTCTCTGTTGTGTTGTAAATGACTTCTATCAGTTGGTGTCTTATCTTGTAATTTTCTTTAAAATCTCATCACTATATAAAAATTTTTAATATTATGTTGTCATATTTATTAAAATGTTCCTTCTTAAAATGTAAGAGGTCTCTGTTACTGATATTGGGCAGTATAGGCCAGTTCTCCACCAATCCCAAGGCTTTTCTCAGTCTTTTTTGTCTTAACCAGAAACTTTATCAACAATTCCCACTCCTTCATATAAGGGGCATTTAAAATATTTTTGAACTAGTTTTCATGTTTCTAGAACAAATAATTCAAGAAAACACTCTATTTAAGAGACTGATAAATATATACCTATGAAGAAATCAGATGCTGAAACAATTGAATACCTCATAACTTCTCTCACATAATCTTCCAAAATGAAGATGTAAAGAGAAAGAGAATGGGAGAAAAAAAATAATTAAGATAAACTGAAGTGAGGTCAGTAGAGAGTCATTGGGAAAAGTTGAGATATTCCTAAAACACTACTAACTTTCAAGAATAATTTATGTTTGAAACTTATGAAATTCAAACAATTAAGAAAATAGTTGGAAATTTATAATCATTTTGAGAAAGTACTTTAGGGAAATTTAAAGCTACATTGTTCTCTCTGAACACAGTGATCAAAATTTTCAAAATGGAGTTTAAAAAAATGTGTACAACTCTATAAGAATTCTGAGAACAGAGAAGAAAATGTTTGAATCCCATTACACTCCTAATTGGAATTGAATATTTCCTTTGATATGCTTTCCTAAAATAGATATAATTATATAATCCTATTTTATCTTTTAATGAAAAATATGATTATATTTGAGTGCACACACACATTCATTCACATATTATTTCATTTCAAAGGCCCTATTAAAATCAAATGATATTACCCTAAATCTATTAAATATTAATTGTTGTAGTTTGAATTATTGCAGTGTTTATTCGCAAAGATCAAACTGCCTTTAGGGCAATATTTATGAATTCTAGAGTTTTAAATGGGTATTTTACCACCGCTATCTTTTTTTTTTTTTTTTGTAAAGATTTTATTTATTTTTGACAGAGAGAGACACAGCAAGAGAGGGAACACAAGCAGGGGGAGTGGGAGAGGGAGAAGCAGGTTTCCCGTGGGGCAGGGAGCCTGATGAGGGGCTTTGTTCCCAAGACCCTGGGATCATGACCTGAGCAGAGAGCAGACGCTTAATGACTGAGCCACCCAGGTGCCCCAAGACTGCTGAATTAAGTAGAGTCTGTGGTAACTTATGAATTTGGAGCATTTTGTGCTCACTTACAAAATGAAAAGGAATTCTTTTTTAATCCATAAAATAGAAACTTTAATTGCACCATAAAAGCTAGAATTTATCATTGCATTTAATTGACTCATCTGATAATTATTATCTATGATTCATTATTTTTATTTTCTGAAGCACTTTCAGACAAGATGTCAGAGACATGTATAAAAGTACTATATAATTGAAGTCTCTATTGTTTCCATTAAAAGTAAAACTTTTGTTTCAATGCTCAGTACATGTTTAAGCTTTGCTGGAGTTTAATAAACTATGCATAAACCCAGAATAAAAGAAAATAGAACTTTTAAGAGGCTGTCTGCTTATTGCATATTCTTTCCAATTTCTGTCTCTTTCTTCCTTCATTGTCTTATTCACTTCTCTGATTTACGTCTACTGCAATGGAAAACAAACACAGTATCACAGAGAAATGATGAAAATAAAATGCCAATTTGGCAATGAATGTAATCAAAATAGACACTAAACTTGATTAATTTAATCACTGAATATATCTAACCACAAGAACAAGTCTATAGTTAACAATAGTTAAACTTTATTATTGAAGGAGTCTATGGCACTTACATCAATCAAATATACTTCTATATTTTTTTATCAGCCTAATAGTGCTCTGAACTCTATTTTTTTTAATTTTATTATGTTACATTAATCACCGTACATTACATCATTAGTTTTTGATGTAGTGTTCCATGATTCATTGTTTGAATATAACACCCAGTGCTTCATTCAATATGGGCCCTCTTTAACACCCATCACCAGGCTAACCCATCCCCCCACCCACCTCCCCTCTAGAACCCTCAGTTTGTTTCTCAGAGTCCATAGTCTCTCATGGTTCGTCTCCCCCTCCGATTTTCCCCTCTTCATTTTTCCCTTCCTACTATCTTCTTCTTTTTTTTTTTTTTATAACATATAATGTATTATTTGTTTCAGATGTACAGGTCTGTGTTTCAACAGTCTTACACAAATCACAGCGCTCACCATAGCACATAACCTCCCCAATGTCTATCACTCAGCCACCCCATCCCTCCCACACCCCACCACTCCAGCAACCCTCAGTTTGTTTCCGGAGATTAAGAATTCCTCATATATGTGGAAAACCCAAAAGACTCCACCCCAAAACTGCTAGAACTCATACAGGAATTCAGTCAAGTGGCAGGATATAAAATCAATCCACAGAAATCAGTGGCATTCTGATACACCAACAACAAGACAGAAGAAAGAGAAATTAAGGAGTCGATCCCATTTACAATTGCACCCAAAACCATAAGATACCTAGCAATAAATATAACCAAAGAGGCAAAGAATCTGTACTCTATAAACTATAAAATACTCATGAAAGAAATTGAAGAAGACACAAATAAATGGAAAAACGTTCCATGCTCATGGATTGGAAGAACAAATATTGTGAAGATGTCAATGCTACCTAGAGCAATCTACACATTTAATGCAATCCCTATCAAAATACCATCCACTTTTTTCAAAGAAATGGAACAAATAATCCTAAAATTTGTATGGAACCAGAAAAGATCCCGCATAGCCAGAGGAATGTTGAAAAAGAAAAGCAAAGCTGGTGGCATCACAATTCCGGACTTCAAGCTCTATTACAAAGCTGTAATCACCAAGACAGTCTGGTACTGGCACAAAAACAGACACATAGATCAATGGAACAGAATAGAGAGCCCAGAAATGGACCCTCAACTCTATGGTCAACTAATCTTTGACAAAGCAGGAAAGAATGTCCAATGGAAAAAAAGACAGTCTCTTCAACAAATATACTTCTATATTAATTATTAGGAAGCACAATATTCATATAGTGTAGCATTTCTAAGTTCTACACCCTGCTGATATATTAAAAGTAAATTGAAAATGCAAGGTAATATTGTACTTTCTCACTAGAATTTAGATTTCAGAAATTTTATAGTTTAAAAAAAATGGAAAACTACTGATTTGAGACCGATTTCAATGTGAACAATGGATAGAAATACCTAAGTTGCTTTATTCAACACTTCAGAAATAGTCTATTTAATTAATATAATGACTAAAAGGGGATAATTTGGAAATGATACTTCATTCAATTAAGGACCACAATTCAAAGAAATTAATGAATCATATCTATATAAAGGACAATAAACATCTGAAAACTATAGAAAACTTATGAAAGACATTGAAGAGGACACAAAGAAATGGAAAAGCATCCCATCTCATGGATTGGAAGAACAAACATTGTTAAAATGTCTGTACTATCCAAAGCAATCTACACATTTAATGCAATACCTATCAACATACCACCAGCATTTTTCACAGAGCTAGAACAAATAATCCCAAAACTTATATGGAAACACAAAAGACCCAAAATAGCCAAGCGACCTTGAAAAAGAAAAAATAAAGCTGGAGGCATCATGATTCTGGACTTCAAGCTATATTACAAAGCTGTAATCATCAAGACAGTATGGTACTGGCACAAAAACAGACACATAAATCAATGGAACAGAATAGAAAACCCAGAAATGGACCCACACCTATATGGTCAACTGATTTTCAACAAAGCAGGAAAGAATATCCAATGGAAAAAAAGACAGTCTCTTCAACAAATGGTGTTGAGAAAACTGGACAGCCACATGCAGAAGAATGAAACCGGACCACTTTCTTACACCATACACATAAGTAAATTCAAAATGGATGAAAGACCTAAATGTGAGACAGGAAACCACCAAAATCCTAGAGGAGAACATAGGCAGCACCCTCTGACCTCAGCCATAGCAACTTCTTAGTAGACATTTCCCCAGGGCATGGGAAACAAAATAAAAAATGAACTATTTGGACTTCATCAAGATAAAAAGCTTCTGCACAGTGAAGGGAATAATCAACAAAACTAAAAGGCAGTGTGCAGAATGGGAGAAGATATTTCCAAATGACATATCTGATAAAGGGCTAGTATCCAAAATCTATAAAGAATGTATCAAATTCAACCCCCACAAAACAAATAATCCAGTTAAGAAATGGGCAAAAGACATGAATAGAATTTTTTTTCAAAGATGACATTCAGATGGCTAACAGACACATGAAAAGATGTGTAACATTACTCATCATCAGAGAAATATAAAAAACATGAAGAAATATTACCTCATAATGGCTAGAATGGCTAAAATTAACAACACAGGAAACAACAGGTGTTGGCAAGGGTATGGAGAAAGGGGAACCCTCTTGCACTGCTGGTGGGAATGCAAACTCGTGCAGCCACTCTGGGGAACAATATTGAGGTTCCCCAAAAAGTTAAAAATAGAACTATCTTATGATCCAGCAATTGCACTACTAGGTATTTACCCAAAGGATACAAAAACACAGATTCAAAGGGGCACATGCACCCCAATGCTTATCACAACATTATGAACAGTAGCCATAATATGGAGAGAGCCCAAATGTCCTTCAACAGATGAATGGATAAAGAACAGGTGGTGTATATATACAATGGAATATTACTCAGCCCATCAAAAGGAATGAAATCTTGCCATTTTCAAAGAAGTGGATGGAGCTAGAGTATATTATGCTAAGTGAAATAAGTCAGTCAGAGAAAGACAAATACCATATGATCTCACTCATAATGTGGAATTAAAGAAATAAAACAGATTAACATATGGAAGGAAGAAAAGAGAGAGAGAGGGAAACAAACCATAAGAGACTCTTAAGGATAGAGAACAAACTGAGGGTTGATGGAGGGAGGTGGGTGGAGGATGGGCTAAGTGAGTGATGGGTATTAAGGAGGGCACTTGTTATGATGAGTACTGGGTGTTGTATGTAAGTGATGAACCACTGAATTCTACTCCTGAAACCAACATTGTACTGTATGTTAACTAACTAGAATTTAAATAGAAATTAGGAAAATAAACAAATAAATAAATAAATAAGTGACAATAAACATGAAGGAGTCCAGAAAATCCTGGTGTGTTTCAGCAGAACCATGAAACAGGATTGACTTCTCCATTTATTCTCTGCTTTAGTTTTCCTAGCGGACAAGACATGTAAATCCCTCTCCTCCCACCCCTAGCCCCCTTGAGATGATGTTTATTATGGTTCTAGAGCAACCAAACCAATAAAAAACATAAATCACATTAAATCTGCAAAAAGCGGAGTTATGGATAAATAGGGCAAACATCTTCAACAGTCTTGGGAAAAGAACTACAGCAGCAAAAATGAAGTGTAGTTTACACTAAGAAAATTTTTCAGGTGTTATGAATATTTCATATTATTCCAGTAAAATAATATTAAATAAAAACAGTGACAATTCCATTACAAATATAAGTACCAGTTGCTGCTATAATTGTCTTAATAATTCACGGTTACTAAAACATGTGCTGAATAGAATCAACACTGATCTATTTTATAACTTTACTGGTTTGCTAAAATTTGAAGACTTAATTAAAGTTCTTATTTGAGAATACTTACTTGAGAAAAGCACTACTTAGGCAAGTTAACTTACATTAAGTTTCTGTAAACTAGTTTTATGCTGTTTCATAATAAGCTGTTCATAAAATTAGTTTATATAAAATGACATTTTTAAAAAATAGAATGGTCCAAAATCATTTATCTTTTTTTAGTTAGAAAACTATTTGATTTGTGAGAGTGTATCTAAAAGAACAACTAAAAACAAATGGTCTAAAATAATGATAAATAAATAAAATAATAAAATAAAATAAAAAATAAACTAAAAATGGCCAAAGTATAAGAAACTCATAAACAATGCTTATTTTTGAAGTTTTATTGTAAATAATCAGTGAAATCTGATATCTTAATATTTACCATCAGTTACTTGAAAGATTTTAAAAATATGTTTTTCCTCTATCACCACACAGATTTTAATCCCATAAATTATTTTCAAAAATTGAATATTTAACTACAAATGCTTTCACCATCATCATCCTTAAAATGGGTTTGCCAGTGATTTTTAAATAACATGAATAAGGCCATTTGGATGTTCTGTATTACCTGACATATGAAAGAGTAAATGTACTTTTTGTCAAAAACATTCAGTTTCAGATAAAATTAACAATAATGTCCCATTTCTTTCATAAAAACTCACTAGGCATCCAAAGTGCCATTCTTATTTTAACAAGAAGCCATTCTTTCTTTCTGTTCTTTCTTCCTTTTTCTAAACATGGTAATTTAATGACTGATCCACATAGGAATGATTTGTAATTAAATTAAATTGTAAACAAAAAGTGTATAAAATACATTTAATTCAAAACAATAAACAAGTACATGATTAATTGCTTGTGATATGCCCAGCTTTACTGCATGAAAATGAAGATGATGCAGCAGCTCAATGCCTCTGAAACAATTCAATATCCAACTGGTAGAAAGCTCATCATTTAGCACATACTTACCCAGCCTTTTTAAAGAATTTGCAAGATCTCTTGTGGAAATGACACAATAGTTTGTTTTTTTCCTAGTCAAGTTTACAGAATTTCATCTTATTTTCTTGTGTAGAGAGTGATATCCACAAAAAGATGCAACTGACAATTAGGAAATTCCTAGGCAATCTTTATTGTTCTGGGAGATACTGGCTATAAAATATAGAAAAAACCACATTTCTCCCATTCATGATTATATATCTGAAAGCAGATTTTTTTATCTTAGTCTAAAAGTGAATCCCTTTCAAGCTCTAACCTGACCTTTTCCAGATGACATATGTGCACATTTCCAAATAATACCTATTTGCATATGGACACATCCCCCAAATTCTCTCATTAAACTGAAACACTCTGATCGTAGATTCAGAGAGGATTGTATATGGAGTAGAAAAGGATGTTATTCTTTCTCAAATCTAGGAAGCAATGACTTGCACAGTTTTCAGACAGGATACACATCTTCTATTGGGCAGTAAAAACATTATTGCTCATGCACAGCCAGTTGTGTTTGTATGTTTCTTTTTCCTAAATCATTGTCTCATAATGGTGCCCGGTTTTTCTAATTTTTCACTAGAAATATGGCTGTAGGCAATGTTCATCCTATAGGTCAAAATATTGTCAGATTATATAAGTCAAAGTGAAGATTCGGGGGAAATCTTATAGAGTATTGTATGTGTTTATTTAAACTAAGTCATCATTTTTGAAAATATCTACAACTGCAAAATTTTTATGTGTAATACTGATAAATTTTGTCATATTGGAAATAATTGGAAATAATTTTACTTTATATAAGACAGGTTTGTATTAATCATTTTTATCTTTTTTAGCTCAATATTAAAATATAAACTATTGACTATTAGTGTCACCATCAATTTATCTCTGATGTCATTAGAATTTTAAATTATATAAAATTATATTTCCTTTAACCCTTGACAAAGTATCACTGGGGAGGAGTTAAGATGGTGGAGTAGTAGGTGGACTGGAGCTTACCTGGTCCCTTGAACACAGTTAGATCAACATCAAACTCTTTTGGACAACTAGGAATATGATCTGAGGATTAAGAAGACAATCTGCACAACTGGAGGGGGAGAACATGGAAGATGCGAGGTTTAGAGCCATGAATTGGGGGAGAGGAAAGCCATGGGGCAACGAAGTGGAGGGAACCCTTTTCATGGAGTAAGTCAGGGAGAGAGAGAGAGTGGGAGAGAGTACAGAGTTCTCACCATGGTGACGGGATCCCCTGAGTTGCACTGGGAGAGATCACTCCCCTTCCCAGAGTACATTTGGAAGAATGTATTTTGCCTCCCCAAGGACAAAAGGCCAGCTGATAGCTGTTGATCTGTACTCAACAGCAGGGACAAAAGTGCAAGCTTAGGGCAGATAACTGGTACCAACTTTTTGCTGTGAGCCACATAGACTTAAGCCACCATGTGTGCACTGAGTGGCCACCTTTCTGGGACAGAACTGAGCAGAGAGCAGAGACATGCACAGACTGCAGATAACCTGGTCACTGTTTTTCACTGTCTGCCACAATAGACCCCAAGCCATCTTATTCTTCCACCACCTCTCCTTCCCCCTCCCCCCCACCCACCAAAGAGAAAACAGCACCTCCAGTGGAGGCTGGAATCCCTTACACCAAACCCAGCCCCCTGTTCCTGGCAGGGACATCTTTACAAGGGCAAGTCTGTTTGTGAGCTAGCCCAGCAGGCCTCTCCTTCAGAATACCAACACAGTGTCCTAAATGTACCAAGTTTATTAATTAAAGAGTGCTTTGGCATCAGTTTCAGTTCTGGTGGAAATAAGATCAGGTTTGCTTTTTGTTGTTGTTGTTGTTATTTCTTTATCTTTTATTATATTTTTTTCTTTTAATTTTTTTTGGTATCAGGCCTATAATTTTTTTGTTCATTTGTTTGTTTGTTTGTTCATTCCCTTCTCTTATTTTTCCCTTCAGGCTTATTTTTTTCTTCTTCTTCTTCTTTTCTTACTCTTTTTTTCCTTCTTTCTTATTCCATGAAATCAGGCTTATAGTTTTTTGTTTGTTTGCTTGCTTTTTAGTTCCTTTTCCTTTTTTCTTGTCCTGTATTAGGCTTTTTTTTTTTCTTTCTGGGTTTATCTTAACAAATAAATCAAAGCACACCTAATTAAAGGTCCAAACACTCACCACTACAAGCAAGGAGGAACTCTGTAGAGGATGAACCAGTGGGAAACAGCAGCCAAAATGTAACAATAGAGTGCACACAACATACACCAGAACACAGAACACTTCCTGAAGTGCCAAGCCCTGGATAGTGTATGACCTTTTTTTAATATAGCATTACTCTGAGGAGCAGGAAACATAACAAGCTTTCATAACACGCAAAAGATAAAAACTTAACCAAAATGACAAAATGAAGGAATTCTCCCCAAAAGAAAGGTCAGGAATATACCACACCAGGCACTTGCTCAAAGCAGATATAGACAATATATCTGAACAAGAATTTAGATCAACAGTTATAAGACTACTAGCTGGGCTTGAAAACAGTATAGAAGAATGCAGAGATAAAAGACCTAAAAACTAGTCAGGCTGAAATTAAAAATGTTATAACTGAGATGCGAAACAGACAGGATAAAATCACTATGAGGACTGAAGAAGCAGAGGAGAGGATAGGTGATATGGAAAAATAAAAGTATGGAAAATAATGAAGCTGAAAAGAAGTGGAAAAGAAAATTATTAGATCATGAAGGTATACTTAGGGAACTCAGCAATTCCATAAAGCAAAATAATATCCATATCATAGGAGTCCCAAAAGAAGAAGAGCAGGAAAGAGGGGCAGAAGGCTTATTTGAACAAATTATAGCTGAGAACTTCCCTAATCTGGGGAAGGAAACAGGCCTTCAAGTCCAAAAGGCATAGAGAACTCCCCTCAAAATCAATAAAAAACAGGTCAACACCATGACATATTATAGTGAAACTTGCAAAATACAAAGATAAAGAGAGAATCCTAAAAGCAGCTCAGGAGAAAAAGTCCTTAACCTACAAGGGTAGACACATAAGTTTGACAGCAGATCTGTCCACAGAGAACTGGCAGGCCAAAAAGGACTGGCATGATATATTCAATGTGCTAAATGGGCAAAATATACAGCCAAGAATACTATATCCAGCAAGGCTGTCATTCAGAATAGAAGGAGAGATAAAGAGTTTCCAAGATTAACAAAAACCAAAGGAGTTCATGAACACTAAACCAGCCCTGCAAGAAATATTAGAAGAGACCCTTCGAAAGGGAAAGAGAGACCAAAAGTAACAAAGACTAGAAAGGAACAGAGATAATCTATAGGTACAGCAACTTTATAGGTAATACAATGGCACTAAATTCATATCTTTCAATAATTGCTCTGAATGTAAATGGACTAAATGCTCCAATCAAAAGATATAGGGTTTCAGAATGGATAAAAACAACAAAATAAGACCCATCAATATGTTGTCTTTAAGAGACTGATTTTATACTTAAAGACACCTGCAGATTGAAAGTGAGGGGATAGAGAACCATTTATCATGTTAATGGACATCTAAAGAAAGCTGGAACTGGAGTAGCCATTCTTATATTAGACAAACTAGTTTTTAAACCAAAGACTGTAATAAGAAATGAAGAAAGACACTATATTATAATAAAGAACAACAAGATCTGACAGTTGTAAATATTTAGGCCTCTAACTTGGGAGCAGCCAAATATATAAATCAATTAATAACAAACTTAAAGAAACTCATGGATAATAATACAATAATAGTAGGGGACTTTAACACCCCACTCACAGCAATGGACAGATCATCTAAGCAGAAGATCAACAAGGAAACAAGGGTTTTGAATGGCACACTGGACCAGATGGACTTAACAGATATAGTCAAAACATTTCATCCTAAAGCAGCAGGATACACATCCTTTTCGAGTGTACATGGAACATTCTCCCAGAATAGATCACATACCAGATCACAGATAGGACCTCAACTGATACAAAAAGATTGAGATCATACCATGCATATTTTCAAACCACAACACCATGAAACTTGAAATCAATCCTAAGAAAAAACTTGGAAGGACCACAAATACATTGAGGTTAAAGAACATCCTGCTACAGAATGAATGAGTTAACCAGGAAGTTAAAGAAGAATTTAAAAAATACATGGAAGCAAATGAAAATGAGAACACAACAGTCCAAAACCTTTGGGATGCAGCTAGGATAGTCCTAAGAGGGAAGTATATCACAATATAGGCCTATCTCAAGAAGCAAGAGAAGTCTCAAATACACAACCTAACCTTACATCTAGAAAAAGAATAGCAAATAAAGCCTAAATCCAGCAGGAAAAGGGAAAAAATAAAGAGTAGAACAGAAATAAGTGATACAGAATTTTTAAAAAATCAAAACATGACACACCAGATCTGATATAGAACAGATCAAGAAAGTAGGAGCTTGTTCTTTGAAAGAATTAACAAGATTTGTAAACCTTTAGCCAGACTTATAAAAAGAAAAAAGAAAGAACCAAAATAAATAAAATCATGAATGAAAGAGAAGAGATGAGAGCCAACACCGAAGATACAAACTATTATAAGAGAATATTATGAGCAATCATATGTCAACAAATTAAGCAATCTGGAAGAAATGGATAAATCCTTAGAAACATATGAACTACCAAAACTGAAACAGGAAGAAATAGAAAATCTGAACAGACCCACAACCAGCAAAAAATTGAATCACTAATCAAAAATCTCCCAACAAATAAGAATCCAGGCCTGGATAGCTCCTCAGGGGAATTCTACCAAACATTTAAAGAAGAATTAATACCTATTCTCCTGAAACTGCCCCCCTCCAAAAAAAAGAAATGGAAGGAAAACACCCAAACTCATTTTATGAGACCAGCATTACCTTGATTCCAAAATCAAACAAAAATCCCACTAAAAAGGAGAATTACTGCCCAATATCCCTGATGAACATAGATGCAAAAATTCTCAACAAGATACTAGCTAATCAGATCTAATGGTACATTAAATGGATTATTCACCATAACCAAGTGGGATTTATTCCTGGGCTATAGGGGTGGTTCAACATCCACAAATCAATGTCCTACACCACATTAATAAAAGAGAAGATAAGAACTATATGATCCTCTCAATAGATGCAAAAAAAGCATTTGACAAAATAGAGTCTCCTTTCTCGATAAAATCCCTCAACAAAGTAGGGATAGAAGGAAAATACCTCAACATCATAAAGGCTATATACAAAAGACCCACAGCTAACATCCTCAATGGGGAAAAACTGAGAGCCTTTCCCCTATGGTCAGGAACAAAACAAGGATATCCACTCTCACCATTATTATTTAACATACTACTGGAAGTCTTAGCCTCAGCAATCAGACAACAAAAAAGAAATAAAAGGCATCCAAATCATCAAAGAAGCAGTCAAATTTTACTCTTCACAGACGACATGATACTCTATGTAGAAAACCCAAAGACTCCACCCAAAAATTGCTAGAACTGACACAGGAATTCAGCAAAGTCATAGGATATAAAAATCAACACACAGAAGTCTGTTGCATTTCTATACACTAACAATGGAGCAGCAGGAAGAGAAATCGAGGAATCCATCCCATTTACAATTGCACCAAAAACCATAAGACACCTAGGAATAAATCTAACCAAAGAAGTAAAAGATCTGTACTCTGAAAACTACAGAACACTTATGAAAGAAATCGAGGAAGACACAAAGAAATGAAAAAACATTCCATGCTAATGGATTGGAAGAACAAACATTGTTAAAATATCTATGCTACCCAAAGTAATCTACACATTTAATGCAATCCTTATCAAAATACCACGAGCATTTTTCACAGAGCTGGAATAAACAATTCTAAAATTTGTATGGAACCAGAAAAGACCCCAAATATCCAATGTTGAAAAAGAAAATCGAAGCTATAAAGTCCAGAAGATTACAATTCTGGACTTCAAGTTGTATTACAAAGCTGTAATTGTCAAGACAGTATGGTACTGGTGCAGAAATAGACACATAGATCTATGGAACAGAATAGAAAACCCAGAAATGGACCCTGAACTCTATGGCAAACTAATCTTTAATAAAGCAGGAAAGTATATCCAATGGAAAAAAGACAGTCTCTTCAACAAATGGTATTGGGAAAATTGGACAGCCACGTGCAGAAGAATGAAACTGGACCACTTTCTTACACCATACACAAAAATAAATTCAAAATGGATGAAAGATCTAAATGTGAGGCAGGAATCCATCAAAATCCTAGAGGAGAACATAGGCAGCACCCTCTTTGACCTTGGCCACAGCAACTTCTTGCTAGACACATCTCCAGAGGCAAGGGAAGCAAAAATAAAAATGAACTATTGGGAATTCATCAAAATAAGCTTTTGCACAGTGAAGGAAACAATCAGCAAAACTAAAAGGCAACCTATGGAATAGGAGAAGATATTTGCAAATGACATACCAGATAAAGGTCTACTATCCAAAATCTATAAAGAACTTATCAAACTGAAAACCGAAAAAAAAAATGAGATACCACCTCACACAAGTCAGAATGGCTAAAATTAACAACTTAGGAAACAAAAGATGTTAGCAAGGATGTGGGGAAAGGGGAACCCTCTTACACTGTTGGTGGAAATGTAAACTGGTATAGCCACTCTGGAGAATAGTATGGAGGTTCCCCAAAAAGTTAAAAATAGAATTACCCTACAACCCAGCAATCGTACCACCAGGCATTTATCCAAAGGGTACAAAAATAGTGATTCAAAAGGGCACATGCATCCCAATATCTGTAGTATTTAACAAAGTATCATGAAAAATACATCATATTTATAACTTTATATAATCACAAAATGTTGATCTTCTTTGAAGTTAGAAATTAAATGAAATGTGTTATATAATTCATAAAAATAAAACACCTACTTTGAATATAATTTTGCTTTTACCCATCACATTTTTTAACCCATCACATTTTTTAACTTATAACATTTTATTCCTCAGATACCAATAGAAAAGTCAAAGAAAAATCATTGAAATATCTGGATATTTGAAAACATAAAATACCATTCATTAGAAAAATACCCAAATGATGTTTTTCTGCTATTTATGCAAATAGTTTTTGTTATTGCTTCAAGTTTGAATTAATATTCATAAGGCTCCTAATATAAACTATAGACATCATTACTATCTGCCATCTAAGAAACACGTGCCATCTAAAATTCTATAATTTGACAATAAACCTGAATAATACCTATGATTTAAATTTCCTAAATACTTATTGCTACCTTGATATTTAATGGAAAATAACAAACATAAACAAATTTTGATAATTTAAATAATCTAAAAGTAAATGAAATAGACACAATTTATATGTTTGAAGTATATGATACCCTAAGGCATGCTGATGAAGTGAAGTCTGTAATTTTACTAATTATATTCCTATACTCAGGTGATTGTTCAGTTCCACTATAGATAATACCAACTGCACAGTGTTCAAGTAATACTATCTTCTCACTGAAAATATAGTTTACAAACATTACCAGTCTGGTGTGGGATTTATACTTTGCAATATTTGTTTTCAGGACTTAACTATCAAGTTACTGGATAAATAATGCCTAATAAAATGCAAACAGTTCTGCTAAAAATGAGAAAAAAATAGTCAAACACAATTAACTGTTATGATCTTGGTATGAATCAAAAATCATACAGCCCCAGTTGCTGCTTTCAACCTCCTTACAGCCAAGAAAGAATGGTCTGAAGACATAAGCCCTATGTGGGACACAGGCAAGACAGAAAGAATCTTGGTACTTGATGTTCAAACAATCACAGATTGCACATTTTTTCTAGAATATATGTCATATGAGCCAATAAATCTTCTTTGTTGCAAAAGCCAGATTGAGTTCAGGTTTCTCAAGCCAAAAAGCACCTTGACAGATATAATACAATTATCTTCTTAGTGGATAATTACACTTTTATGTGCTGATCTGTGAAAGTACATAAAGTAATATATCAAAATATATTAATTACACTACTTATAATGTTGAAAATGGGAAATTGTTCACATATCATAGTATGATGTATGATGTACTATAAAATATTATATATCGAGTAAAAATAATTGTGTATATCTACAAGGCTAACAGTGGAACTATTAATCAGAAAAAATTATGCATGAAATAGAGAGTTATTACATTTGTATTATTTAAAAAAGTTTGGCATATATAAATATATATAAATAACATGACAACTTTGTAACTTTTAATGATGATAGGCTCTAGAGAAAAATAAAATTGGTTTTAGTATAGAGTAAAGGACTTTAAAGGGACTTTATTTTAAAATATATTGATAACCTTGTAAAGTTCTTTATTTTTAGTAGGCATGTATTTATAATGGCTAAAACACATGTATTAGTTTTTTTTTTAAGCACATGTATTAGTAAGAACTTAAAGGATTAAATATTCAAGTATTAACATACAAGGAAAAAAAATTAATTTATAATAAAATTAATACTTGGCCTTATTTTTTATCTCCAAGCGCAATAAATCATCTTCAGACTAAATATTTTTAAAACTTCTTATTAAACTCAAATTTCATTTACCATAACAAATTAATGAAAATTATTATATAATAATATTTGTGATTATTGTAGGTTTTAACTTAAGGATTTTTACTTAAAAAGCGATTTATTATTAAAGTGATATATGTTTCTAAGCCACAGAAGTGCAATGTACCATAAAGCAGCCTGATTTCAACTGAGACTGAATGGTTCATAAGCCCCAGAGTTGGCTCAACTCAGGCTCAAAAATAACCATATTAGGAAACTGTATTGGATGAGTGAATCGAGTAAAGTTCAGAGGGTTAGCTTGATTAAAATGAATTGTCTACCACAAAGGCCACTGATTTTCCCAATGGTTGCTGATACACCATCTTAAAAAATTAAATTTTATATACTGTATCTGTTTCAAATTTCCTCAAACAGTAAGACACACTAGTTATAAAAGTAAATTTGAAAATTTCAATTATTGTTGATAATACTGTGATAATTTTATTGTAATATATATTATTTTGTATCATATATGTTTTATATCCATATATATTTACATTCACACATATTTGCATATTTATCTTTTCTACTAGTCTGTGAATCAGAGTGAAGAGAGATGCTCTACTAACATCTAAAGGATAATGCCTAAAAGAAAAGAAAAATCCACAAAATATCAGCTTAACTTATAATGGTGAACGAATATCACTGCAAGGAATATATTGGAAAGTCACTGAATATTCATAGCTTATTAAAGTCTATATGTAGATAAAATTTCTTAGAAAGTATATACATAAAATAACTGGGACTGTGTTTAACTCTAAAACATATCAGAAACCAGCAGTCACATTTATGCAAGTAGTTCATTCTATTAAGTGATTTAATTTAATTAAGATGTAGAACTATGGGTTATAAGATAAATTTGATAACTACCTTCCAACAAAATTTTGCTGAAAACACCAGACTAATATAAAAATGTGGAGAGACATGAATCTCTGATGGAAAACAGGGAAAGGTATATCCCACTATAAAGATATTTTGAGTCCTGTCGCTAGATAGAATGCCAAAAGTACACAGCAATTCTTCCAGAGAAGGCAACTAACTCAGTGTTGCAATGAAATAAGTACCAGAACCAAGGGATGAGTTCTAGAATCAAGGGTGCCTATGGAGGTGAACATTCCACTTGACAGCTCAGTCACAAGGCCATTCAAAGGGTTAAGAAGTACCAACCCTTTGTGGAATCAACACATTCACACAGAATAGAAATTTGCAGGACTGCCGTCAGGAGAGTGTTCAATCATGAAGCAAAGAATGGTAGCTATAGGAAGGAGGCCCGACACAATCCTAAGAGATATTAAAATGAAGATCAAACACAATGCTAAATATGGAAATTTTCCTTTGTGTAAAAATGACTTCCCCAAACACAAAGAAACTCCACACAGAACTGGGTTTGTCTGTGACCCTTTATTTTTCTCCAAACCCCTTAGGCTTGCAGATCACTAAACTATAAATATAAACTTAAATCAACCAGCCATCCAACTTATGTTCCAGAAAGAGGATTTATAAATGATATTGGAAGACAAGAAATATATATGCATAGGATTTTTGAGCAAATGTCACGATTGAATAAACCAATATTCATTCAAAGATGAGTAAAGAAAAAACAACCAAAAATTTAAGAATCGGTGTATCCTTTGTTTAATTGGATTTGATTTTGAAATACAGATTTGTGTTGAGTTCTAGCATGGTTACATTGTTACTGCGTGACCCTGGTCTAAAGACTTAAAAGTTTTTTATAGTGTTCTAATGTCTAAAATTAAAATAATAGCATGTATTATACTACTGTAAGAATTGATATAATAATAAATAACATAAAACCTGACATTAAAAAAATCATAATATATATAAATGGAGCCCCCTTAACTCCGCAATGGTCTAAACCTACTTAAAGTTTTATGCTCAAATACATTAAATTTCTACTTAAAGCTTATATCTAAAAAAATTTGCTCTCAATTTTTGAAGTATTTTTGACATTACTTACACCAATAAAGTTCAAGAAAATATGGATTGTTTAATACATTGATAAAGAATATAATGATGGAACAAAATATTTAAGAGATATAATCTCTAAGAAGAAAATCCAAAAAAACCTAGAGAATTACAAAAATTTTAAAGCTACCAACTTTAACTGTCAAACAGGCAAAGACCTCAAAATATGACTATATCTGGGAGCAACATGACCAAGGTAACAAAGTAGGCAGCAATAAGTTTATGTTCCTCAATAGAAACATTGAAAAACTACTGTAAATGGTTGGAACAAGTTCATCAGATCTCTTCAAAAAACAATCAGAGGTTTATAGCAACCAAAGGACTGCAGAATCAAGAAAAAGGAATCTTAAATATGATAAGAAAGCTTTGTGGCATATTTAGGTGCCTTTTTGCCACACTCTTCCCTGGTTTGTTGTCAGTCTTGGAGATGGCAATCCATGTTCCAAGAATGGTATTCTGGTCCCTGCTTCTGGAGACAGCAGAGTAGTTCTATTCACAAATTATTGTATATGTCTGTTTTAACATGTCTAGTAGCTACCTGAAGGACTGATACAAATGCTCATCTCTGTTTTGCTTAACATAGAATTCACTTAGTCCAGAGAAGAAGTGAGTATTACTCAGACAAATTGTAAGGCAGATGTACAACCTGCATAAACTTGGGGTAAAAAAATCACAGTTGAAACATACAATTGATACACTAAGACCTGGAAGGAAAAGATGGAGAGAATTTATTTGGAAAATTAGAGCATTAAAAAGAACCCATATATATGGGAGAATGTAGGAATACACACACATTCTCAGGGCAAGGCACATGGTCAGTGGACCTGAGAAAACCCTAAGTTTTCACCTCAGGTTGATCTCTAGCCTCAACGCAAGCCTGGCTAAGTGTTGAAAGAGACCCCCAGCACAAAGTCAATTTGCAAAGATGGAGTTTGCTTGTTTTTTAGCTCCAAGGAAATATCTGTTAAAACACTAGCTAAACACACCTAGGGAGCAGAGACTTCAGTGACCACTTTTAATAAGCAATATAACCTCTACTGAAATAGCTTAAAAAGTCACTAAATAAATGGACCACTATAGTCGTCAACAATCAAATTTTTTTTTAAAGAAAAAACTAAGTCTGGGAAGGGGAAAATTTGACTTCTAGAGTTACCCATTTAATAATCAAATACCTATTTTTCAACAAAATATCACAAAGTATACTAAGAAACAAGAAAATATGGTCCGTTCACAGGCACAAAATAGATTGACAGAAATTATTCTGAGGAAGCACAGGAAATGGACTTTCTAGAAAAAGATTTTAAATCAGCTGTCATATATATATGTCCAAAACACAAATATAAAACATAGAAAAAGCTAAAGAAAATCAGGAAAACAATGTATAAACAATAGAGAATATCAGTAATGAGAACAGGATTATAAAAAAGGGAACAAATCAATTCTAGAGTTGAAGAGTGCAATAAGTAAAATAAATAATTTAAGAGAGGGGTCCAACATCAGATTTGATCAAGCAGAAAATAGAATCAGAAAACTTGAAAATAGGGCACTTGAAATTAATCACTGTGCAGAGAAAAAACAATGAAGAGAAATGAACAGAACCAAAGGACCTGTAAGGCACCATCAAGTAGACCAATGTATGGATCATGGAAGGCCCAGAAATAGGAGAGAGAGAGAGAGAATGTTCAAAATGAACATTTGAAGAATAAAAGGCAGAAAACTTTTTGAAAAAAATATGAATCTATACTCCAAGAAGTTCAATAAGTTGAAAGTAAGATAAGCAAATGGATCCATACTGAAATACATTACAAAGAGAGAATGTTAAAAGCAGCAAGAGAAAAGTGTCTCATTACACACAAAAAATCCTCAATAATATTAACATCCAATTTCTTATCAGAAACCATAGTAGCCAGAAGGCAGTGGGATGACATATTTAAAGTGTTGAAAGAAAAAAAAGAAAGTCAACCAAGAATTCTGTATCTGGCAAAACTGCCCTTCACAAATGAGGGACATATTAAGACACTTGTACATTAAAAAAAAAAAAAAAAAAAGATGAAGCAGTCTGTGACACTACACATGCCCTAAAAGAATAAAAATCCCTGGTAAAGGAACAAATATAAAATCTAGTAATACAGATTTTTGGTTTGTAACTCTACATTTTTTTTATTTCCTACATTATGTAAGAAAATGGTTAAATAATTTTCATAAATCTGTTTTGAGGAACACAAAGTAAATGGTTGAATTTATGACAATAATACCATAAGTAGGGGGGAAATCTATATAGGAGCAGAGTATTTTCTTGAAAGTAAGTTCAAATCAAATCAAATCAAACTAGATTGTTATAAATTTAGGATGTTAAATGTAATCTCCACAGTAGCCATAAATAAAATACCTAAAAAATACATGCATAAAAGTTGGAACGCATGACATATTTTTGGAGTAACAAAAGAGTGTATTATACCATAATGATGAATATGTGTTATTATATATTTTATTCAAATCCTAGAATATGCATGAACAGTGAATCATAAAGTAATCCATGGACTTTGGATGATTATGATGTGTCAATGTAGGTTCATCAGTTGTAACAAATGTACCACTCTGGTGGTGATGTTAACAATGAGGGAGGCTATATACATGTGGGAGCAGGGAGTATATGGGAAATCTCTGTACCTTCTACTCAATTTTGCTGTCAATCTAAAACTTCTCTAAAAACATTAGATTTTAATTCAAAAAATATACATATGGACTTGCAATTGGAAAAAAATTCTGAATCTAGATGAAGAAAAAACATATACACACACACGTGTGTGCACACACACAAAAGAAAAATGAGAAGAGAAACAAAGTTTAACTTCAAAAATTCCACTAAATACAAAAGAAGGTAGTAATGGAGGAAACGAGTGACAAAAGAGGAATGATAAATACAGAAAAAAATACAGCAAAATGGCAGAAGCAAGTCTCTTCTTATAAGTTATTACTTTTAATAGAGGGTTAAAATCTCCAATCAAAAGGTTGCAATTAGAAGAAAACATAAAAATATGATCCAAATATATGCTATCTACAAATGACTCACTTTAGATATAAAGACACAAATAGGATAAAAGTGAAAAATATTCCATGCAAACTGTAACCAAAAGAGAGCTGGGTAGCTATGATGATATCAGACAAAATGGACTTTAAGTCAAAATTTGTTAAAAAGAAACAAGGAAAGACATTGTATATTGATTTTAAAAAGTTGATTCATCAAGAAAATAGAACAATTGTAAACATTTATGCAACAAACAGGAGTCCCCAAATATATGAAGCAAACATTTATAGAAAAATAAAATGAGGGGGGAATAAAAGTTCTACATTAGTAGTTAGAAATTTCAATACACCATTTTCAATGATAGATAGAACAATAATGGATAGACCTAGTAAATATATACAGAACAATCCATCCATTCTTCTCAAGTGCATATTGACAGACCAAGACAGACCATATGTTATGCCAAAGAACAAGTTTCCCTAAATTTTAATAGATTGAGATCATACAAAATATCTTCTCCTACTACAATGGAATAAAGCTAGAAATGAATAATGAAAGAAAAACTGGAAAATTCACAAATATGTGGATATCAAATCACAAATTCTTAAAATCAATAAGTCAAAGAAGAACTACAAGGGAAATTAGAAAATATTTAGAGAAATTGAAAACAAAACACAACACACCAAAACTTATGGTGTAGAGTAGGATCAGTACTCAGAGGAATACTTATAGTGGAAAACACCTACATTAAAAAGAAGAAAGATCTCAGATCAACTTTATACTTTGAGGAAGTAGAAAAAGAACAAACTAACCCAAAACTATCAGAAGGAAGGAAATAATAAAGATAGCAGAGATATATGAAATAAAGAATAGAGAAACAATGGAGAGATAAAATTAAACAAAAGGTTATTTGAAAAGATAAAGAAAATTAATATATATTTAGCTAGATTGACAAAAAACAAATAATTAGAATCAGAAATAAAAGGGAGGATATTACTACTGATCTTACAGAAGTGCAAAGATTTATACAGAATACTATGGACAATTCTACAACAAATAGATAAATCAGAAGAAATGTAAAAATTTCTTGAAGTTACCTAAACTGGCTCAAGAAGAAATATGTATATATTTTTTCACATAATGTAACAGACTCACAATAACCAGATTGAATTAGTAAACAAAAACTTCCCAAAAATAAAAGTCCAGTACTGATGACTTCACTGGTGAATTCTTTCAAACATTAAAGATTAACTCTTAAAGATATTTCTCTCAGACTCTTCCAAAAGGAAATGAAGAGGAGGGAAACTTCCTGACTCATTCTGTGAGGAAAGATAGCAAAAAAAAAAAAAAAAAAAGAAAAGAAAAGAAAGAAAATTACAGACTAATATCCCTCATGAATATTGATGCAGAGTCCTCAACAAAATTCAGCAAACTAAATCCAACACTATATTAAAAGGATTTTATATCATTACCAGGTGAAATTTATTACAGAAATGAAATAGTAGTTCAACATAAGAAAATCGATCAATGTAATACACCATAGTAATAGAACAACAACCACATCATCTCAGTTAGAGCATAAAGAACATTTGATAAAATCCATTTTTATGATAAAAATGCTCAGAAAATAGGAATGGAAGGGAACTCTCTCAACATAATAAAGGATGTTTAAGACACCCACAGCTAACATCATACTCAAAGGTGAGATTTTCCAAATTGTTATTGGAATTACTAATAGGAAAAGTCATTATAATCATATTAGATGATGTAACTGACAAAAGAAAAGTACCACAGACTGGAGGACTTACACAACAGTATCTATGGTGTCTCAGTTCTGGAGGCTAGAGGTCCAACATCAAGGTATTGATTGGCAAGTTTTGTCCATTTTGAGAGCTGTGAGAGGAAATCCCTGTTCCATGATTTTCATGTAGCTAATGGTAGTTTTCTGACAACATTTGATGTTCTTGGCACACAAAAGCATCACCCACCCCCTAACTGTGCCTTCATCTTCACAAGATGTTCATGCTGTGAGCATGCCTGTGTCCAAATTTCTGTTTTTTTTGTAAGGACACTAGTCAGTTTGGATTAGGGGCTAATCCTACTCTAGTATGACCCCAGCTTATCTAATTAAATGTGCAATGATCCTATTTCTAAAGGTCAGTCTAAGGTAACGAGGGTGAGGACTTCAACATATAATTTCAATTAGGGGGATACAATTCAACCCATAAATGTCTGCCCTCTGCTCTTCCAAATCCATGTCTTTCCCATGTTCAAAATACATTTACCCTGCCCCAACATCACCAAAAGACTTGGTCATTTGAGCATCAATTCTAAGTCCAAAATCTCATGTAAATATCAATTCATTTACCATATGAAGTAGCATGCAGTTCATGATAGTATAGTCACATTCTCTATTTTTAAAACTTTATCCATGAGTTGAGACTTCAAAGACAGATGTCAGCTAATGCTGGGTTTTCTGATATCACAACACTAGAGATTTTTCACATTGATTTGCTGAGATCAATGGATGTATGTTAGTTCCTGTTCTTGAAACCAAGTATACCAAATTTTCATTCAATTTTCTTTGCTATTCAATGTTCTTTTGCTAACCACTTATTAATGTTTGCTTAATGTAGAAGCAGACATTTTTGTTGTTTATGATTTAAAAAATCCTAAGAACATAAACATAAGAGAAAACAAGGAAAAATAAAATACAGACTTTCAGAAAAGTAAAAAACAAACAATTATATTTTTATTGATCAATAAATAAGAGTAAATAAAATACAATCACAGTGAAGGCTCTGGAATAGTAGGAAATTTCTACAGTTAACATATTAACTGAGATTCCAGGCATCTTTTTTATTATAGTTTCCAATAATTTTTTATATTTATATGTACCACTTTCATACCTGATTTCAAAGGAAACTAAATCAGAGCTCCAAAAAAAGCAGTTAATGATGAATAAACCATGTTTGTTTGTTTGTTTTTAAAGATTTCATTTATTTATTTGACATAGAGAGACAGTGAGAGGGAACAAAAGCAGGGGGGAGCTGGAGAGGGAGAAGCAGGCTCCCTACTTGGCAGGGAGCCTGACACAGGGCTCGATCCCAGGATGCTGGACCTGAGCCGAAGGCAGATGCTAACAACTGAGCCACCCAGGAGCCCCTATACCGTGTATTAACATGTATTTATCAATATGCCATAACAATGTTGGAATATTGGTATTGGCTTCATCAAATGAAGATTATCTTATGAAATTGATTTTTTCTCAAATAAATATAGTATTGGCACATAATGCTTAATAAGTACTGCAAGGGTGATTTACAATTTAAATTATTTCAATACCATTTTTTTAAGAATTAAGGTTCTTGGATTTCTTAGCAAATATGAAAAGTAGAATACATATGTAAGTTTAATCAAGGAGAATATGTTTCATGGAGAGAAACCTATCCTGAAGTAAAAAGCAATTTGATGATAAGGCTTACAGTGGTTATAATAATGAGAACGATGGCTGTGATGTTCATTGTTGAAGTTATTGACTGTTTTTACAATGTACCTGGACCCTACTAAGTCATGTATGTGTTTAACATTATTTAATCATAATAAATGTGTTAAAAGTTTGGAATCTTTTTTTTTTTTTTTTTTTTTTTTGAGAATTTTAGTACAGGCTAGAAAATCTTAAAGTCTTATCAGGCCTTAATTCCACAATATAGGGTAGAGGTCCTTATTTCCTATTTCTAAAATAAGGCTTCATCTTGTAAAATGGTCTTAGATAGAGCCATGAAGACTAAAAATACTCATAGGTGGATAGGAGGTAAGATGGTGGAGGAGTAGGTGATCCTAATGTTGCCTCCTCCCTCCAACACAGCTAGATAAATACCAAATCCTGCTGACCACCCCAAGAAATCAATTGGAAGTCTTAGAGAACAAAGAGACATGCAGTTTACAAACCAGAAAAAATGACTCATTGGCGACAGGAACTGCAGAGAGTTGATTCATGGGAGAAAAGAGTTGTGGGTGCTGCCCCAGGAAGAGAGCCCTGATCAAGACAAAAGGAGAGAGAGAGAAAGCACAAAAAAAAAAAAAAAAAAAAAAGAGTGACTATGAGCAGGGGACTGCACAAGAAAACTATTTTCCAAAACCATTGACAGGGAAAACGGTGAAGGTTACAATATCGCCAGTTTTTTATAAGCAGTGGAGCACAGAGTCTGAAGTTTCAGAGGTCTATGACATCACCAGCGCAGCACCTAAGGGCTGAGCGGTGCTCTGGGGGAGCAGGGCACAGCCCCAGAAATGGGCAGCCTGAAGATCCCAAGGGTCACACAGGGAGAAGCAGTTCCTCTGCTTGAATGTCTTTGGCAGAGGTGATAGGGTCTCTCCATGGGCAAAGGACCTTGTGGGTGCAATTGAGCTGTCCTGCTCATCAGTACAGGAACAAAGATGCCAGCAGAGGGCAGCAAACCCTGGTGCCAGCTGTGTGTTGTGATTTATCACAAACTCTGAACCACTGCACAGTTGCATGACTGTCTTCTGGGACAAGCCGGCACTGAGTACAGTACAGTGAAGCCCTCCCCCAGAGGATCAGCATGGGTCTGTGCCATGGGGTTCTCTGTAGCATGGGATTTTGGAACACAGATGCACCTGAGATAAAATACAGGAATGCTGTGCCCTTTGGCAGGTGGACACCTCAGACACAGATAGGGAGAAGGCAGGGATCTGACAGAAACCAGGGACACAGGACAGGTCATTTTTTGCTCATCTGTGAGGGCTTCTTGAAGAGGTGTGGTGCGCATTTCCCACCCCAGAGAAGAGAGAATGGGGCAAAGCCATTTTCTCTCCATGCCCATCAGCTTGATCCACAACAGTGGGCTAAACAGTGCCACCAAGTGGAAAAGAAAGCTGCTACACCAAGCCCCACACCACTGAACTCTGCAGGAGCATCTCCACTGGGGCAATTCCACCTGAGAATCATAGCTGCATGCCCCTCCTCTGAAGAAAATACTCCCATAAACCCATTGTGCACACCAAGTGTACCAATCCCAGAGTGCTGAAAAGTTTCAGCTCTAGGAGAAACAGGATCTAGCTTCCTTTGTTTACTTTGTTTCTTTTTGTATGTTCTTTTTTTTTTTGGATACAGAAAGAGCAATTATTTATTTATTTATTATATATTTTTTTAATTTGTAATTTTTTCTTTTTATTTTGTTTCTAACTTTTTTCTATCAAGTTTCTCATAAAAAGCAGATGAAAACAAACCTAGGATTTAACTATGTTTATTTATTTTTTAATTAAATTTTGTTTAATTTTAATTTAATTTAATTTTGTTCTTTCTTTTTCCTCCAAAATGACAAGATAGAGGAATTTATACCAAAAGAAAGAACAGGAAGAAAAGAGGGACAGATATATAATCAATACAGATATAAGTAAGATATTTGAATTAAAATTTAAAACAACAGTTATAGGGATACTATCTGGACTTGAAAAAAGCATAGACAATACTAGAGAATCCCTTACTGCAGAGATAAAAGAACTAAAATTTAGTCAGGCCAAAATTAAAAATGCTATAACCAAGATGCAAACTGGAAAGGATGAATTAAAAATGAGGATGGATGAAGCAAAAGAATGAATCGGTGATATAGAAGATAAAATTATGAAAAACAATGAAGCTAACAAAGATAGACTTAGGGAACTCAGCACCTTATTAAAACAGAATAACATTCATATCATATGAGTCCCAAAAGATGAAGAGAGAGAAAAGGGGGAAGAAGGTTTATTCGAGCAAATTATACTTGAAACCTTCCCTAATCTGGGGAAGGCTACAGATATCAAAAACCAAGAAGCACAGAGAACTCCCATTAAATGCAACAGAAGCTGGTCATTGCCAAGACATATCATAGTCCAATTTACAAAATACACAGACAAGGAAAGAATTCTGAAATCAGCAAGTGAAAAAACATCCTTAACCTACAAGGAAAGACAGATCAGATTCACAACAGAGCTGTCCACAGAAACATGTCAGTCCAGAAGAGAGTGGCAGGATATATTCAAAGTGTTGAATGGGAAAAATATGCAGCCAAGAATACTATTTCTAGCAAAGTTGTCATTCAGAATAGGAGAGAAAGATTTTCCAAAACAAACAAAACTAAAGAGTTCTGACCACTAAATCAGCCCTGCAAGGAATTTAAAGTGGGACTCTTTCAGTGGGGACAAAAGACCAAAAGCAACAAAGACTAGAAAGGACTATAGAACATCACAGGAAACATCAACTCTACAGGTAACAAAAGGATTCCAAATTCATATCTTTCAATAATCACTCAGAATGTAAATGGACTAAATGCTCCAATTAAAAGATATAGGGTAGATGCCTGGGTGGCTCAGTCAGTTAAGTATGCCTTGGGCTCAGGTCATGATCCCAAGGTCCTGGGATTGAGTCCCTCATCAGGCTCCTTGCTCAGTGGAGAGCCTGCTTCTCCCTCTGCCTGCTGCTCCCCCTGCTTGTGCTCTCTCACTTGCTCCCTCTCTCTCAGGCAAATAAATAAATAAATAAATAAATAAATAAATAAATAAATAAAAGACATAGCATTTCAAGAAACAAGATCCATCTATATGCTGACTACAAGAGACTAATTTTAGACCTAAAGATACCTACAGATTGAAAGTGGGGGATGGAGAACCAACTATCATGCTAACAGATGACAAAAGAAAAACAGAGACACCATATTTAATTCAGACAAACTCGATTTTAAAACAAAGACACTAAGAGATGAAGATGGTTATTATATCATAATTAAGAGGTATATCCAACAAGAAGATCTAACAATTGTAAATATTTATACCCCCAACATGGGGACACCCAAATATATAAATCAATTAATAATAAATATAAAGAAACTCATGGATAATAATACGATAATAGTAGTAAACTTTAATACCCCACTCACAGCAATGGACAGATCATCTAAGCAGAAGATCAATAAGGAAACAATGGCTTTGAATGACACACTGGACCAGATGGACTTAACAGATATAGTCAGAACATTTCATCCTGAAGCAGCAGGATATGCATCCTTTTCAAGTGCACATGGAACATTCTCCAGAATAGATCACATACCAGGTCACAAATCAGGCCTCAACTGGTATAAAAAGATTGAGATCATACTGCATATTTTCAGACCACAATGCTATGAGACTGGAAGTCAACCTCAAGAAAAAACTTGGAAGGACCACAAATACATGGTGGTTAAAGAACATAATACTAAAGAATGAATGGGCCAACCAGAAAATTAAAGAAGAATTAAAAAAATACATGGAAGCAAATGAAAATGAGAACACAGAAATCCAAAACCTTTTGGGACGCAACAAAGGAAGTCTTAAGAATACCTGTATCACAATACAGGTTTACCTCAGAAAGCAGGAAAAGTCTCAAATACACAACCTATCCTTACACCTACAGAAGCTAGAAAGGAACAGCAAATAAAGCCTAAAGCCAGAAGAAGAAGAGAAATAATAAAGATTAGAGCAGAAATAAACAATATAGAAACAAACAAAAAACAATTGAACAGATCAATAAAACTAAGAGCAAGTTCTTCAAAACAATAAAATTGAGAAACCCCTACCCAGACTTATCAAAAGGAAAAGAGAAAGGACCCAAATAATTGAAATCATAAATGAAAGAGGAGAGATCACAATCAATACCACAGAAATACAAACAATAAGAGAATACTGTGAAAAATTATATGCCGAAAAAACTGGGAAATCTGGAAGAAATAGATAAATTCCTGGAAACTTACAAACTACCAAAACTGAAACAAGAAATAGAAAATCTGAACAGACCCACAATCAGCAAAGAAATTGAATCAGAAATCAAAAATCTCCCAACAAACAAAAGTCCTGAGCATATGGCTTCCCAGGAGAATTCTACCAGACATTTAAAGAAGAGTTAATACCTATTCTTCTCAAACTATTCCAAAAAACAGAAATGGAAGGAAAACTTCCAAATTCATTCTACAAAGATAGCACTACCTTGATTCCCAAACCAGACAAAGACCCCACTAAAAAGGAGAATCACAGGCCAATGTCCCTGATGGACTTGGATATAAAAATTCTCAATAAAATAATAGCAAATTGAATTCAACAGTACATTAAAAAAATTATTCATCACGATCAAGTCAGATTTATTCCTAGGCTGCAGGAGTGGCTCAATATTCACAAATCAGCATTTTACACCACATTAATAAAAGAAAGGATAAAAACCATATAATCCTATCAATAGATGCATAAAAAGCATTTGACAAAATACAGCACCCATTCTTGATAAAAACCCTCAAGAAAGTAGGGATAGAAGGAACATTCCTCAACATCATAAAGGCCAATATATGAAAGACCCACAGCTAATATCCCCAATGGGGAAACCTGAGAGCCTTTCCTCTATGGTTAGAAACAAGACAAGGATGTCTACTCTCACCATTACTATTTAACTTTGTACTGGAAGTCTTAGCCTCAACAATCAGAAAACAAAAAGAAGTAAAAGGCATCCAAATCAGCATGGAAGAAGTCAAACTTTCACTATTTGCACACAACATGATAGTCTATTTAGAAAACCTGAAAGACTCCAAGAAAAAAAATTGCCAGAACTAATACAGGAATTCAGCAAGGTCGCAGGATATAAAATCAATGTGCAGAAATCTGTTGCATTTCTATACACTAATAACAAAGCAGAAGAAAAGAAATCAAGGAATCTATCCCATTTGCAATTGCACCAAAAACAATACAGTTCCTATGAATAAACTGCGTCAAAGACATAGAAGATCTGTACTCTGAAAACTTCAGAACACTATGAAAGAAATTGAAGAGGACACAAAGAAACAGAAAAGCATTCAATGCTCATGGATTGGAAGAACATTGTTAAAATGTCAGTACTACCCAAAGCAATCTACACATTTAATGCAATTCCTATCAAAACACCAACAGCATTTTTCACAGAAGTAGAACAAATAATCCTAAAAGTTGTATGGAACCACAGAAGACCCCACATAGCCAAAGCAATCCTGAAAAAGAAAAACAAATCTGGAATCACAGTTCCAGATTCCAAGCTATATAACAAAGCTGTAGTCATCAAGACAATATGGTATTGGCATAATAGACCAATGGAACAGAATAGAAAACCCAGAAATGGACCCACACCTATATGGTCAACTAATTTTCAACAAAGCAGGAAAGAATATCCAATGGAAAAAAAGTCTCTTCAATAAATGGTGTTGGGAAAACTGGACAGCCACATGCAGAAGAATGAAAGTGGACCACTTTCTTACACCATACACAAAAATACATTCAAAATGGATGAAAGACCTAAATGTGAGACAGGAATCCATCAAAATCCTAGAGGAGAACACAGGCAGCAACCTCTTTGACCTCAGCCGCAGCAACTTTTTTACTGGACATATCACCAGAGGCAAGGGAAACAAAAGCAAAAAATGAACTATTTGGACTTCATCAAGATAAAAACTTCTGCACAGTCAAGGAAACAATCAGCAAAACTAAAAGGCAGCCTACAGAATGGGAAAAGATATTTGAAAATGACATATCTGATAAAGGGTTAGTATCCAAAATCTATAAAGAATTTATCAACTCAACACCCAAAAAACAAATAATCCAGTTAAGAAATGGGCAGAAGACACGAATAGACACTTTTCCAAAGAAGACATCCAGATGGCTAACAGACATATGAAAAGATGCTCAACATCACTTATCATCAGGGAAAAGCATATCAAAACCACAATGAGATACCACCTCACACCTGTCAAAATGGCTAAAATTAACAACACAGGAAACAACATGTGTTGGCAAGGGTGTAGAGAAAGGGGAAAACTCTTACACTGTCAGTAGGAATGTAAACTGATGCAGCCACTCTGGAGAACAGTATGGAGGTTCCTCAAAAAGTTAAAAATAGAATTACCCTATGATCCAGCAATTGCACTACTAGGTATTTACCCAAAGGATATAAAGATTCAAAGAGGTACGTGCCCTCTGATGTTATAGCAGCATTTTCAAAAATAGCCATACTACAGAGAGAGCCCAAAAGTCCATTGACTGATCAATGGATAAAGAAGAGCTGGTATATGTATATATAGTAATATTACTCAGCCCTCAAAAAGAATGAAATCTTGCCATTTGCAATGATATAGATGGAGCTAGAGTATATTATAGTAAGTGAAATATGTCAGTCAGAGAAAGATACCATATGATTTCATTCATATGTGGAATTGAAGAAACAAACACATGAACATATGGAAAGGGGGATAAAAAAAGAGAGAAACAAGCTACAAGAGACTCAAGAATAGAGAACAAACTGAGGGTTGATGGACAGAGGTGGGTGGGGGCTGGGATTGATGGGTGATGGGTATTAAAGAGGGCACTTGTTGGGATGAGCACTGGGTGTTGTATATAAGGGATGAATGACTGAATTCTACTCCTGAAACCAATATTGCACTATATGTTAACTAAAATAAAAGAAAGAAAGAAAGAAAGAAAGAAAGAAAGAAAGAAAGAGAAAAAAGAAAGAAGAAAAGCAACTAATCATGAAGCAAAATTAAAATATATATATATATATATATATATATATATATATATACACATGAAAGGAAACCATCTTGAATTATATACATTTGCTTTAGTTTGATCTTAGATGTGTGATCATTTTCCCTAACTCAAAAGTAACACAGTAGGCAAGATGGTAAATTTTGCATGAGCTAAAGCATATTTTTGTTCTCCTAAGCCATACCTGTGCATATAGTTAAGTTTTGCAGGTAATTACTTCCAGGTGCTTGCCTGTAGGAATTCATTGCAATGCAATGAAATCAGAGTAATAAACTCATCAGCAAAAATTAACCCATAGGCATGTTACAGAGACACGTATATTTAAATGGCATCAGTATTATAATTTGTGAATTCTAGTTGTTTATGTTCTTGATGGAGACAATCTCCTCCTAGGTAATTAGGAAGATCTACATACAACTAGTTATGTTTGGCATTATCCTAAGCTCATTAGAATATTACACATGCCCAATTTCTAAATGGGGTATTTAGATTTTTATCATTTACCATAGAGAAATCTTTATGATTTGATTATCCCATTGTTACAGCTAAGGAAAACACAATGCAGTTTTCTGTTTACTATCTCTTCTCATTGATTATCATTCTATTAACTGTCAAGGCATAATAAATTAAATATTAAAATTATTTTGGTGAAGAGAACTGAACCACTTTTTACAAACTTTCTATTTTAATATTTTCTTCAAAAAAAATTCTTAGATCACTGAGTTGCCTTTAATCACATATAAGAAAGATAAATTCCCATCTATTTCAAGTGATTAGCTCTAATATTAATTAATGTTGTTGCATTTGAAAATGTTTAAATAAAATTAAGATTCCTGATAAAATCTTACTAAATTAGGGGCGCCTGGGTGGCTCAGTTGGTTAAGCATCTGCCTTCGGCTCAGGTCATGATCCCAGGGTCCTGAGATTGAGCCCCACATCAGGCTCCCTGCTCAGTGGAGAGTCTGCTTCTCCCTCTCCCTCTGCCTGCCGCTCTGCCTACTTGTGCTCTCTCTGTCAAATAAACAAATAAAATCTTAAAAAAAAATCTTACTAAAATAAATTTAAGTTCTATATAATATGTTATACATTATATTGTATATAACAATTATTAAATGATTCCTACTATTATAGACCTCCCCCAACTTGCAAATGATGAAATTGGAATACTCATATCAGATAATATCTTGGAATTAAAGTTTATACATACATATAAATAGATGTTATCAAACATAAAATTCTGAATATTCTAAAAGACTACAGAGACTTTATATTTTTGCACTGCTATTTATGTTGAAATAAGGTAAATCATTTCCATTCTTATAAAGTCTAAGTAAATAATTATAAAAGTAAATGTAAATAAGAATAAAATTATATACATATATGTGCATATAATTTTCATTTTCAGATTCCTTTTCTCATATATTTTTGAGTTGTATTCTATTTTTATTCAAGTCATTACAAAGTTCTTATAAAATAGTATTACTGAGCAACACTCAGGTAAGAAGGCAACTTTAGTGGAGATGTTTATCTTCATTTTTCCTAGCTCCCCCATTTCCACTTAACATGCAGTAAGGAGCATTAAAAAGGATGAGGGATGACTAATGGAACCCAAGTCCTCCAGAACACTTGGAAAGAATGAAAACTATGTGCTAGAAACACAAATGGTTCTTGAATTCACTTTTGTGAAAATAAATAAAATTTTTAAAAAGTATAAAGTTGAATTAGTAAAAAGAATTTTAGGGAAAAAAAAGGTAGAATTTATTAAATTTCAAATAACAGGCTAGATGAGGTTAAGTTTTGAATTAAAATAGAGTTGGGAAGAACATTTTTATTCCACCAGTGCCTACAAGAAGTATATCATATAGGAGAGACTACCTAAGTACACATGGTAGTCCTTACTATAGATTTAATAGCCACTTTTTTGGAAAAAGAAGATTGAGGTTACCATAGAGAAGGCACTATTTTAGGTATTATGAGTATCAGTTGTTAATGATGTAGACAAAAGCAATCCAAAACTTGGCATAGCAACAGATTTTTGCTATTGTGTTTACTTGAAAGTAGATCAGCAGGAGATCTCTGGTTTGGATTCTGGGTCTACATGTTAATCAGCTTTGCTTTGAGCAATAGCTCTGAGATAAGTTGGAGTGTTGTTGTTCCATGTGACTCTTGCTTTCTGGAATCAGTAAGAAATATGAATACTCTTTTTATCACAGCAATGTAAGAGTGTAAGAGACAAATAGAAACATACAATGTTTTTTAAAGGATTAGGCTCAGAACTGACATTCTGTTCTTTCACCCACAAACTGGACAAAATAAGATAAATTGTCTCTTATATCAGAGACATAGGGTTATACATTCTGTGTTTCATGTGAGGCACTTCATCACATCAAAAATATTAGGAATGTCTAATTGTTGAAGATTAAGAAAAGGTCAGGGGCATCTCTGTGGCTCAGTGGGTTAAGCAACCAACTCTTGGTTTCAGCTCCGGTCATGAGCTCATGGGCTGTGAGATTGTGCTCAGCGGTGAGTCTGCTTGAAGATTCTCTCCCTCTGCCCCTCCCCCCACTCACAGACCCACTCTAAAATAAATAAATAAATCTTTTAAAAAGAGGTCAGATTCTAAAGCTTCAACTAGTGTCTGTGTGCGTGTGTGTAGGAAAGAGTGGAGCTGAGTCACTTTTGTAAGTTAAATATCTATAGTAGTATATTATCCCCTCTATCCAGTAATAGTTGAATAGTATCCTACAGAATGACTTCTCCATAAATATCATCTGTATCTTCTGGACATAATAGAAAAAAGGCAAGTATCTGAAAGCAATAGAGACTGAAGAGGAGTGGTCATTCTGGTAGGGATTTCGCTTCAGAGTGGGGGATATATAAAAAACTAAGTGCCTTGGGATGCCTGGGTGGCTCAGTTGGTTAAGCGTCCCACTCTTGATTTCGGCTCAGGTCATGATCTCAGGGTCCTGGGATCAAGCTCCATGTCAGTCTCTGAGGTGGGCATGGGACCTGCTTAACATTCTCTCTTTCCCTCCCTCTTTGCCCCTCCCTCCCTGCTCCCACTCTCGCTCTCTCTCAAAACAAAAGTGCCTCTTTTTATTGTTTCTGAGATGGAGGAAGTTGTAGTCATTGCAAAGTGAAGGGATGTGAATCAGAGCACTGATTTGGAGCAATAATGGCCATTGGAGATACAGGAACATATAAAATAGAGTCAGAGAGGGGATCTCAAGTTCTGTCTGACAACACTGGACTGATCTCTGAAGTAAAACATGAGTAAAAGACTCAAAAAAACTCAGCTACAGATAAAAAATCTGAAACTTGGTGCTGCTTTGCAAAAATCAGACTTTGTAGTTCATGTCCAACATAGTTAATTGCCTACTAAAACAACAAAATCATTAATTGCAAGAAAACAAAGAATTCAGAGTCTCCACAACATAAAATATAAAATGTTCAAAAACACAATTCAAAATAATTTGATGTTTGAGGAACAAGGTAAATGGAGCCCTTTCCAAAGGGAAAAAAGACAGTTAATATGAGCCACCCTATGATGATCCAAATAGGAAGTATAATGTAAAAATAAAAATGTTTTAAAAATATGTTCTCGAGGAATGAGAAGACAGGATATCTCAATAAAGAAGTAAAACTATAAAAAGAACCAAATGGAAATAAAAATAAGAGAAATATTATTTCATGTACTTAATAATATAATTGTGATATTGAAGGATAGCTAGTGAACTTAATGATAATTCAATAAATATTATCCAATCTGAGAAATGGTGAAAAATTTTTGAAAAATATAAACAGAATCACAGAAGTGTTAAGTATTTTGAAAGAGTCTAAAAAATGTTATTAGACATTTAGGAGAAGAAAAGGAATAGGGAAGATAATCATTTATCAAATACTAAAAAATTAACACATTTGATATAAAGTATAAACTTACATATTTAGATGTTCAATAAACACCAAGAAAGCTACACTTTTTTTAAAAACTGTGCCAACTCAAAATTAGATTCAAGCTTGGGGCACCTGGGTGTCTCTGTCGTTAAATATCTGCCTTCAGCTCAGGTCATGATCCCAGGATCCTGGGATCGAGCCCCACATAGGGCTCCCCGTCTCCTTCTCCCTCTCCCTCTGCCTGCCGCTCCCCCCTGCTTGTGCTCTCTCTCTCTCTGTCAAATAAATAAATAAATAAATAAATAATCTTTTAAAAAACTTAGATTCAAGCTCTTAAAAGCCAAAGGTAAAGCATTAGTTTTAAAATCAGCAACAGAAAAATTGTTTTGACTACTCTAGGTGCATATTTCCTATTATGGACTTATTAACAAAGTTGTAGTACCAACACTATCTGATTTTTAAGGCTTATTATGAAACTGAAATAATCAAAATACTGTGGTATCAATTTCTAGTTAGACAAATAATCCAATTCTATTATGTGTAATTTAAAAACACATACTGGATAATGGCTTTTAACAAGGTGCAAAAGCAATTCCATGGAGATGGGATCATCATTTTAAATAAATGGGTTCGGGACAATTGGATATCCATATGCAAAATAAATGGAGCTCAATCCATATGTTACATCACATATAGATAGTGACTCAAATTTGACCATCAATCTACATGTAAAACTTAAGCTATAAAACTTCTAGAACAAAAAAAGGATACTTTTGTAGTTTTGGTTAGGCAAAGCTTTCTTACGTATGACACCAAAACCGTGATTTATAAGATATTTATAAGCTATCAATGATTCCATAAGAAATTTGACTAGGAGTTAACTTTCTTCAAACATCCTTGAATTAGGAAAGAAAAAATCACATCAGAGTTGTTAACTATTTAAACAACAACAAAAGAAACAACCCAAAAATAAACATAACTTTAGATGTAGAAATAAAGCACACCTAATCCAGGGTTGTGGTAACTTTTGGAAGGGAGGCAACATGAAGAGTTGTGGAGTAACACAGTAAGATTGTACTAGTACTAGTTCTCCTTGTGTGGTTGGTAGGTTCATGAGTGTAAATTATATTATAAAAATACAAAATTAATGACTGAAAACAAAATAAGTATATAAAATATAAAATAAATGAGGGATTCAGACATAAATTAATACTTAAAAATTAATGGAATTTTACATACCTGAAATTTTTAATAAATTAGAGCACTTTTTAAATCTTTTTTATGAAATATTACAGAAAAATAATAGATACACTGTCCTAGCTAAATATTGCTTTGCAGAGAAATTGAGAGAGAGAAAATATATATTTTGTTACATCAGCAACATCTTAGCTACTTAAAATTTTGTTTTCTTTATTTTTTCCCTAATTACCCAATTAGCTGGAATTCTTAGTAGTTGGGAAGTCTAATTATAGCAAATGTAAGCAATTTTACATCTTGTTTGGTCTAACTTTTAAATAATTTACCATTACAAACTACTAATAGTATTTAATGAGTGATTATGCTAGACACCATATTTTGCATGGCTTATGTTATTTTATCCTCATAATATATGAGATGGAAATTTTAAATATTCATTTTATACATGAAGAAATTAAGGTTACATTAGATAATATACTAAACCAAGTTATTCACGAAGCTTGACGTTATCAGGAATTTATCCCATTCAGTTGGACAGCAAAATTCCTATCATCATGACTAATTGAACCTGTCTCAACTCAGTTCTGGTCAAGCATCAATGTCTTTCCTTGGTAGTGGGAGAAACATAAATAATATATTTATATATGGTCTCTTATTCTGTTCATGCCTGAACCTGGATGTATAACTCCCATATACTAGATTGCTATTGAAAAAGCTCAATTTTTTTAATAATATTTTTTAGTCTTTGAAATGCTTTTCACTTCACTTTACTTTTCTTTCATAAAAGTTAATATTACATTTTTTGCTGTATATGTGTCATTCATATTTAATTTTTTTCAATTATTTCATTATTTTATAAGAACATAATTATTTTGGGGGCACCTGGGTATCTCAGTCAGTTAAGCATCCAACTCTTGATTTCAGCTCAAGGTTATGAAATCGAGCCCTACATTGGGCTCCATGGCATGGAGCCTGCCTAAGATTCTCTCACTTCCTCTCCCTCTGCCCCTCCCCCTCCACTAAGAAGGAAAGAAAGAAAGGAAGAAAGAAAGGAAGGAAGGAAGGAAGGAAGGAAGGAAGGAAGGAAGGAGTTATATATATGTCTTAATATGGAAATACCGTAAAGATAATATAGCTATTACTCCCTTTCCATCGTATATACATATACACTTTTGATGCTTAGGTTTATTTATCTTTTAATATTTTTATTATTACCTTATATTTTAATAACTATGCCTTTTATATTAAATAATTTTAAGAAAGTTTGATATATATCTGCCAACACAATAATACTAACTAGTGGATTTCTCAGGTTGCTTATCACAATCTTACAATCATTATGGCATAAAACATTCATACCACTAAGATTACAGTGCTTTGTTTTTCCAGACTTAGAACCAACTAATAAGGAAATAAGTATCTTCTATAAAGAGAAACTCTGTCCTCTTTTGATTGTGGCTCATTTTGTAGCTAATATAGCAACAGAATATGTATGATATGTCACTTTCTATGAAGGTTCTTTCAGGCCATTCTTAGATTCTCACTTTCAGCCTGATGATGACTCCATCCTCTCTAAGGTGCCAAATTAGGATGCTCAACAAATAAGGGGTGCCTGGTTGCATCAGAAGAGTGAGCAACTCTTGATCTCAGGGTCATTTGTTTGAGCCCCATGTTGGGTGTAGAGATTACTAAAATAAGTTAAAAAAATTTTAAAGAACGTTGAACAAATATGTATATGTAAACACTGTGAGAGAACAACACACACACACACACACACCTTTATCATATATTATTTTTAAAAAAATCGATGTCAACATATTAAAAACACATCAGCAAACCATGTTTATATACCAAGATCTCATCATTAGTTATAAATTATCAAGAAAACAATTCTTTCCTATGGCTACTGACATCAAATATCATGTTCTTTTAAATAAAAAACAAGTAATATTTCAATAACTCCTTGGGGTGCCTGGGTGACTCAGTTTGTTGTGCCTCAGACTCTTGATTTTAGCTCAGGTCATGATCTCAATGTCCTGGGATCAAGCCCTGAGTCGCCACTTACCAGGGAGTCTGCTTGAGGATTCTCTCTCTCTCTCTCTGCCTTCCCCCCTTCTTGAGCCCTCTCTCTCTCTACCCCTCTAAAGTAAATGAATCTTTAAAAAAAGAAAAAAGAACTCCTTAAATATATATTTTGAAATGGATTTATTAAGCCTAATAGTCTGTATACTTTCCAGGGTAAACACTACACTTTGAGTCGTTTGTAGATGTCATTCATATCTATCTTTAAAATCCCCATACAAGCATTTTGAACTCCCGATATTTTCATGTATGCAAACAATTCTGTTGCGTAGAGAGAGGCTTCCCATAGGACCCAGACTGAGAAACACAGTCCTAAAAAATTGGTTGATTTTCACTAATACAGATACACAAATTATAACTGCTGCCTTTAAAATATACTTTTTTTAAATGTTAACAGAGATTGATGACATGCTATTTTCACGTTAAATAATAAACAGGAAGGGTTTTGGTTTCATAGATTTTTCCTAATCCCTTTTTCAGAATTGCCCATGATACTATTAAATTGTGGCTGTTAGATGGTACTAGGTTGCAGTATGTAGCCAAAGCATTTGGCCACTGATTCATTACTCTTCTACTTCATAAACTTCCCTGTGAGTAAAGAAGATACATATCTTCAATAAACCCAATGGAGGAAATAAAATGTTTCTTTTTCATCTTTGGGCTTTATGAAACACCTAATAAAGAGTTCATATGTACTAAAAAGCAGGAAGAATTATCTAATGTTTAGCTCTTTTGGCCAGGTTTTCCTAGCTTACAGTTATGTACACATGTATGTGTGTATTTCACTGTACTTCACTCACTGTACTTCAATATTACACATATCTTTAATGAACATATTTTCTTTCTGAATTATCAAGAAAAATGTTCTTAAAGTAACTGTATTTGCCAGGCATTCCTAAAGCATAGGCTTCAAAGATATTATCTAATAATCAAGTCCTATTGAGAACTAAAACTTCTATCCAAGAAAGAACATATGTTAGAATCTTAAAACATAATTATAAATTTTTGGTAGTGCCTGATGATATTACATTCTCCTAAACATGGATTAAAAATATACAAAAATATTAAAATCTACATGGATAGTGTGGTTATATGAAAATAGGTGGATATTTTCAGGATAAGAAATTGAGAGATAAATGCCTCAGCAATACTCACTTCTAATCTATTGTGAGCGTATTTGTATGAATTAATTTACTTTTGAATACCTTAATTGGAAATTTGAAAAATAGTGAAATATATAGGCCTCAAAATGCAGAATATTTCAGAAGTATTCATATAAACATTAATGTATTTCTTTATATTTGTTCCACCAAATGCTGAGGAACTTAACTTATATTTAGATTTTACATATTTTATATTTCATATATTATTTGTATATGTACATTTTTACATATTTTATACATAAAATTCTATTTGTAAAAAAATACTTATTCTGCCTTTATATATTTAATTGGGTATAAGCTTCTGGGTTAAGTATTCTTTTCCTCTGATTCAATTGATGTTATTGAGTTGTATTCTGGCCTCCAACTCTTCTTATGATAACTTGGCTGACACCTTAATATAGTCCTTTTGTAGAAGATGATTTTTTATTAGTTTTATTGAGTTGTAAATTACCCTGAGTAAAATTCATCCTTGTTAGTCTACCATTAAATGAATTTTGATAAACTGATAGTTATGTAACCATCATAATACAGATATAGAAATTTCTCATTTCTCAAATGCCCATTTTTTTCCAGTAATTCAAATAAAAGGAAGAATACAAAATGTAATTGAGTTTGACTTCACTTACTCGTATAATGCAAGTAAGAATCATCTACGGCATTGTGTATGGTTGGTTTCTTTTTACTGCCAAGTAGAGTTGCATTGTATGGAAGTATTATAGTGTATTTATTTATTCACCAGTTAAAAGATATTTTTATTGTTTTCAGATTCTGTTAATTATGAAACAGCCCCTCTAAATATTTGCATACAGGTTTTAGTGTGAACATACATTTTCTTTTTTGTTGGACTAATCTATTTCCTTTGCTCCTTATGAATATTTTAAAAATAACCTTTGGTTTCTACAAAATATCTTGCTGGGGTTTTAAGATTATATTGAATTTGTAAATCTGGAGAGAACTAACAACTTAAAAATTCTAAATTCCATTAATACACAAAATTGTTGGAATAATAGTTGACTGTTCCAGGAAACATATATAAAGAAAAAAAAAAACTAATTCTGAACTGTTATCTTTCTATAAGGAGTATTTAATTTCTTGTGAAAAGTTGAGAGAGAATGTTACCTTAATCTAGCCTCATATGCTTGCACTTTTTAGGTATGGTTCTTTAGAATCTTACCTGAAAACTAGACATTTTTCTTAGGGCTCATTATCCCTAGCTAATTGTTGTCTTACTGCCAACAAAAACTACTAGAATTCTGATTCTTTTTAATTACAGCAGCTTCTTTATGCTGGATTTCCTTTAGCACTGCCCCCCTTAAAAACACACACATACACACACATAGCTTTGGAGGCAATAGATGCCTCAGGAAGATTGTGCTCTGAATGATGGAACTGTTGGCATGCAGCTGTCTTTCCTCTAGGATTTGGTCCTGTGATTCCTGGCTATGTCCTAAATTTCAAGGTATGTCTCCCCAGGCCATTATAACCACTCCAAACTCTAGGTTGCTGTTTTCTGTTTAGCTACTATGCTCTATACCAATAATCAGCAAATACACACACACACACACACACACACACACCCACACACAAAAATCAGAAAAATGTAAGGTTCATCTCATTTAGTTTCCCTTATATTCTGGTCCCTCAAGTTCTCTCCGACTTGGTTGCCTTCCAATACCTTAAAGAGGGTTTTTGTTGTTGTTGTTGTTGCTGTTGTTGTAAATAATAATGATAATAATAATAATAACAACCTAGCATTTTAGCTTTTCTAAGTAGAAGGATTAGTTTGATATTAGCTGAAAGTAGTAATCTGTCTTCCTTTTTAGGTAATCTTTATTTCCTTCCTTGTGGCTAATGGGCTATTATCACTTTTTCTAGATGTACTGTGATTTCACTACACCTTATCAAGCTGAGAATTTATTTATCTTGCTTGGAAATCAGCATGTGGGGCGCCTGGGTGGCTCAGTCGTTAAACATCTGCCTTTGGCTCAGGTCATGATCCCAGGGTCCTGGGATCGAGTCCTGCATCGGGCTCCCTGCTCAGCAGGAAGCCTGCTTCTCCCTTTCCCACTCCCCCTGCTTGTGTTCCCTCTCTTGCTGTCTCTCTCTCTGTCAAATAAATAAATAAAATCTTAAAAAAAAAAAAAGAAATCAGCATGTATTTTTTTTACATTTACAGGTCTTTCTTCAATTCTAGTAACTTAGTAATTATCATTTCTAGTATTTCTTATCTTCCATGTTATGTATTTTATTACATTGGAACCACATTTGGACCAATTATGTAGTATCTCTTCTTCATATTTCTTAATTTCTTTTATGATTCATAACACTTATATAAATCACTGTTGCCAATGTTGGGGATAAGGATCTTTAAGACAGTTTTATGTTTCTATTTGGAAAAGTTGACTAGAGTGATACAGTGCCTAATATATTAAAGTACATAATGTGGGTGTATATGTGTGAATGTGCACTCTAATATTTAGTAGGACAGTAAAACATTTTTAACAAAAGAATGCAACTGATAGAAGTGCTTGCCATATTCAGATACCACAAAAACGACAATGGCAGTATCTACATAAAGACAACAGAAAAGTTTGGCAAGGAACATAAAACCACAGATGGTTGTAGGTGGCAGTCTCTTAGCAGCAGAAACAGATTTTCCTGAGAAAACATTTCATCAAAACTTTGCTTTGAACCAGTCTGTTCTGCCATATTGAGGGCAATATTCAGGAAAAAAATCTTTGCTAACATACAATCAGAAGTTGGGAATTTTTTAATGTGGTGGTTACACTCTAAAAAGGGAGATAAATCTATAGAACTAATCTCATTTCCATCATGCAATCTTGAACAGGTCCAGACCTAACACAAATAGTATGCTAGATAAAGTAATTCCAGAGACTACATCTTCTCTGCCAATGTCCTACCATTCCTGTAGTTGTTCTCATTTGCCGTGAGTCCCCAAAAGAATTCAGTGTCTCCAAACCTCCATGAAGAATCTATAGCTTTCAAAAAAGAAGTTCACATTCACAAGATTTCATGTTTACTTTCTTCACGAGGTCTTGGCATTTGAAATAAGATAACTCTTATACTAATTGAATGAATCCCACTGATTCACTTTGAAAAATCAGATATAAGCCAAAATAAATTATTTTTGTCTCTTAGAAATACTATACTGCTGACAATATTTTATTGTACAAATGTTTGTTTTGACTGTTGAAATGTTTATGATTTATTCTTTAGAATAATCGTTATAGAAAACTGCAAATATTATCAACAGTTCGTAAATAAGAGTACAGTGACTATTAAATACGGGCTGTAAGTATCAGATAATATTCTTAGCATTTTGTCAAGCTTTTAGCTTTACCTGTTTTTGGTGTGCATTATTTTCTATTTGATTAAAGTAAAAGGTAGTTAAGAGTACAAGTCCCTTCCTAGGTGAATTCTGTAAACATCAATTTACTCATCTGTAAAATAAACATATAATTTCTGTCTCATGATTTTTTATAAGAAAAAATTAGAATATATAAAGCACTTAAAATAACACTAAACTCTAGTTACTCCCAAAATATTAGCTATTATAGCTAATATTCTTAAAGTGATGGATAATAAAAAATATTTAAAAGTTGTTACATGCAGAATGATAGTATCTTCGATATCAAATTATTGATCTTCAATATTTTTCAACAACTACTATTATGATCAACTTCTCTTTAGCAGCTTAAATTTATACAAGATATTTATGTTTCTTGCTTAATAAATATTATCAGTATAGCCTTTTTCATATTGTATATTTATCTTGGAAGAAATTAATTTTTTCTTCTTCAAATATATTCCTTAGTATCGGACCTATTTCCTGGTTTAGAAAACTATGCCATAAACAATTTGTATTTAACAACAATAAAAACACAAAATAGAAAAGATTTAGCCAAAGTTATTCAACTGACAAAAATGAGTTATGGAGAAAAGGCTGGCAGAGCCAGCTTGGTGGGTTACAAGTAGAGGACAGGCCTTGCCCAGGGGAAAAAATGGACAGAGAAATTGGAAAGAGTATCTTCCTCAGAGATGGAGAAGCAAAAAGTAAGGCAAAGGCTGAACTAGCTAAGAGAAGGCAGTTCACAAACTAAAAGGCTGAGAGAGAACTTTCAGGAAGATTTTATTAGTTCCAGTGTTATAAGGCAGAGTAAGGAAAAAGCATTGAAAAAGCACACTACTATCTTTGGACACTAGTCTTCCTTAAGTGTCAATGCCCTAAAGGGAAAATAAAAGAATTTTAAACATGTTTTCAGTTCAAATAATTTAAATAGCTGTTATTTTTTAAATATTAAGATGATAATTCAGCTCAGTCTTAAGGGAACACTAAATCTGTATTTCTTTTTTCCTCCAACTGTTCATGGAAAATGACTTTATTTTCATTCAGCACATAATATCCCACAAAATAATGTTTTTATAAGAAAAAATGATTTGTCTGCCTATATTGTACTCATATTTCATTTAAACACTTTTTCCATTATAAAATTTTATATACTTCAGCTGTGTCAGTACACTATCAATATGTTTCTAAAACATAACATTTAATTTTCTCCTTGTTGATTTTCTTACAGAATGTTTTCTCTGACTGATCACAATAAGAAGGAGTTAAAACTTTAAAAAACCTAAATTAATTGTCTGTACTAAATGATCTGAAAAAAAGAATAAGATAAATAGGAAAACACATATCAAACAAACTTTCTCCATAACAGCAGCTCTTAGAAACAAAAGTACAATTAGAGAACATATGACTACGATTTTCTGGTGAACAAGAAATGTATATTATCTCTGAGTTCTAATGGAAATAAAATAAAACCTCTGTGACATTATGGTTAATACTAAATGTACAAGGTTTGGTTGTAGGACGCAATAAGCCATTTACCCAGAGGAGATTTTCAAAAATCACATTTGTGGGGCGCCTGGGTGGCTCAGTTGGTTAAGTGGTTAAGTGTTTGTCTTCAGCTCAGGTCATGATCTCAGGGTCCTGGGATCAATTCAGCCTCCAAGCAGGGCTCTCTGCTCAGTGGGGAGTCTGCTTCTCCTTCTCCCTCTGCCCCTAGCCCCCTTGTGCTCTCTCTCATGCTCTCTCTCTCATACTCTGTCTTCTGCTCTCTCTCTCTCAAATAAATAAATAAAATCTTTTAAAAAAAATCACATTTGCTCCTCATCTTTTCAATTCTGACACACCATCCTGGGACATTATTTATTGACAAAACAAAGAGAAACTTCCCTTCCCCAATTATGCCCAACACACTAGGAAATTACAAAGGTATATTGTTAAAATAATGATCATTAAAAATGTTTGGCTGTTATGCACAAAATCAAAAGGAAGGAAGGAAGGAAGGAAGGAAGGAAGGAAGGAAGGAAGGAAG